>NC_051183.1:19898957-20071498 GCF_013339695.2 Rhipicephalus sanguineus | reverse complement strand
ATACCACAGGTGTCACAATAAAAAAAAAAGGAGCACTTCCCTATCGGAAAAACAGCGAGCACGTGCCTGACTTTCTGTCTTCCTTCCTTCGTACCTTCTTTCTTCTTTCTTCTTTCTTTCTTTCTTTCTTTCTCTTATTTCTTTCTTTCTTTCTTTATTTCTTTCTTTCTTTCTTTCTTTCTTTCTTTCGTTCGTTCCTTCTTTCTTTCTTGCTTTCTTTCTTTCTTCCTCATACTTCCTACGTTCTTCTTTCCCTCTTTCTTTCTCTTTCATTCTTCTTTGTTTCTTTCTTTCTCTCTTTTTTCTTTCTTTCTGCTTTCTTTCCATCCTTCTTTCCTACCTTAGTTCTTCTTTCTCTATTGCGCAATGCTTCCCTATGTTCTCCTTCGTCCATACCGGGAATTACAGCTTCATCTACGCGTTTAGCAGCGCATCACGCGGTTGCTACAGGCGAAAACAACGGCCATGCGTTCATATACAGGCAACAATAAAATGTGACAATGCGAAATTATAGTCACCTCGATAAAGAGCAGATTGCCGTAACAGAAACGGCTGATCGCCGGCAAGCCGTCGAATCGAGAGCGCGGCAGTTATTTTGAAGCGCGCATACGAATACGCATGTCACCGGCGCACTATCGAGGCCGCATTCCTGCACGCTCTGCGGAGCCGGGCTTCTCGCGGGAGACGCTGCCACCGTAATCTCTTAGTCATAACAAGCATCGCTTGAAAACTTAATTTATCGGAAATACAGAGAGCCAGCCCTGAAGTAAGGAGGGCACTATACACGACGTTAGCGACAAACAGTTCCGTGAACAATATTCAGATTCAGGTGGCATACCAAGGCATTGGGGAAATTCGTGCTCTTGGGCTTGCTATTGATTACTGATATGCACATAGGATGAACCTGGTTTTCCACATGCGACTAAATTACTTCACACGCTTAGATACAACGCAATGCAAACATCGCTCGCGCGCAACCTCGATTTGATCGAATATTATTGTATTTACTAAGGCGTAAGCTTTATATGCCTCACAAAACGCAGAAAGGGACCATCGGAGTCAACGGAAGCGAAGCGAGAAAATTAACAAAAGGTTAGGCAGCTTCGCACTATGGTGCCAAGCCTGAAGGCAGCGCAGAGCTGGTCAGCCTTCTTTCTTTTTAGTTTTTTCTTCCTTTCTTCCTCTCTTTTCTTCTTTTTCTTTCTTCTCTCTTGTTTCTGTATGTCTTTCATTCTCTGTTTATTTCTATTTATTTATTTCATTCTCTCTCTATATATATCTTCCTTTCTTCCTGTTTCTGTCTTTCTTCCTCTGCATTCCCTCTCTGTATTTCTCGCTTGCTTCCTCGTTCTTTCTGTCCTTTTTTTTCTATCTCACACTATTTTTTATCTCCTTGTTTTATTCTCTCTCTTTCGCTCTTTCTTCCTTTTACAGCATTTCTTTCTCTCTAGTCCTGTCTTTGTCATTCTTTCTGTGCTATGCTTTACTCTTTCCCCTGCTCAGTTCCCTCCTTCTCACCATCATTGCTCCACCTCCCGCTCACTCCCCCCCCCCTTTTTTAACCCTATACCAAACAAGGCTATGCTATGCTCTGCGAGAGTGTTTTCGCCGCCACTTTATCGCGCAAATACTTGGGACAGCCAGGGCGTGATGTCTTAGATCGGCTGCGTAAAATGCGCCTGCCACCATCGACAAGTGCTTTTAACACGAAAGTGTTTTATGCCGGGTCCACCGAGAATTCAGTGACGTATTTCCGTCAGGGAAAATGACGTCGGAAAAATGCACACGATCAGATCGCGAAAACAAAAGTTTCATCAACGGAGTGGAACCCGCGTCCTTCTCGGTCTACGACAACAGATACCGGCATGCTATGGACTCACCACGGTCTTTTTTATATTACTTTATTGCCTTGTGCAAAAAGGCACAGCAAAGGTCAAGAACACACACATACATTAGTGACACACTGATGCAACGTTGTATATTCTATAACACCGGATTTTTTTTTTCGCGCTAAGTATGTCGACACTACCAACAAAGTACCTGGGTGTGCCTCTAGACAAGTATAAAAACGCAAACGAACATAGGACTGAAGAAACACCTAATGAAAGGAAAACGAGGACTCGTGGGAAGGCAGACAGTCATCTGTGTTCTCGCGAGCTGTGCTATGTATGTGTTTCTGCTGTCCCGTGTATGGCATGTCATGAATGTCCTTTGTGCCTCACGTTCTAGTATTCAGAACTGACATGGTGTATTAGCAGTTTTTATATGGACATACACATGAGAAAAAACCCGTCGAACTAACTTGTTCCTTCCGGTTAAATGCGGACGTGTAGGCCTTGTTCACTCATTTGTGCGCCAGATTGTTTCGAGACTTATGTTTCTCCTGGATTGTAGTACTTTTTATGCAGGGTTATAAAAATTAGGTTACGAAATAAAATTTCAGAATTTATATTTTCTCCATGTATTGATATGGGGGACATGGTGGCCGCATTCTTGTGTCTGGCCTTACTATCATATAGTAGAAGTTAGATTTTCTTTTGAGTACTTGAGTGATGTTGCAAAAAAGAGCCCTTATAAAGATCTCATCGAAATCCTCCTCTCGAGACCTATATACCGTTCACCATATCGTGTTTACACGGACAAGACATTTTAAAAAGGGTTAAGAAAATGCCAGTAACTCCAACTGCCAAAGTTTCGTTTTCAAATTACATACGAATACTCATTCCGTAAAAAAGTTTGCAGTGGCTTAGCTCGGCTGTGCCAGGGTATACGTAGCGTTAGCAAAGGTTCAGCTGATTACTCCTAGCTTTACAGATTGTCTAGGATTATTAACCTTCTTCTGTTCATTCTTCGTACACTCAACCGCTAATTGCCAGGCAACTACTTCGGGATCCAATGAGATAAGCTTCTCGGCTGTTCTGCGCCGTCGAACAGCATTTGCGCTCTCCTTGTCCCTGTCGTTACCCATCTGCAAACGCCGTAAGAGGCGCTATCAAGCAGCTCCAGCGCAGTGTTAGACGGCGGCTGCACAGCGAAGGCGAAGAGCTGCGCGCGCGCCGGTGCCAGTGTGTCTGCCATGGCTACGACGTCACTCCTTTCGAATGCGCAGACCAGCAGCGGCGAGTCGTGCGCGGCGGTGACGGAGAACGCGTGAGATGCCGGCCCCAGTGAGCCAGCTGTGTGACATCACTGATCCTCGCGCATGCGCAGCACGACTCACGAGGATCCACGCGAAATCGGCTCCGGCTAGGCAACTGTAGCTAACGCTCCCAAACATGGCTGCAGGAAAAAAAGCATCTTTGTCCCTGGGACAACCGATGGCCTACTACTACAAAAACTACTGCGCCACGGTCACAGACTCTGGAGGCTTCACAAACGCGCCTTTTATATTTCACACTTTCTTCTCGCAGTGCTCTTGGCCGGCGGGTGATGTCGCCCCCTAAGACCGGTAAAGTGAAGTAATGCACCATGGCAGTGGTCTCCGCGATTAGCTCCTGCAACGCGTCGTTGCTACCTGTTCG
Organism: Rhipicephalus sanguineus; assembly: GCF_013339695.2. NCBI lineage: Eukaryota > Metazoa > Arthropoda > Arachnida > Ixodida > Ixodidae > Rhipicephalus > Rhipicephalus sanguineus. The sequence continues at coordinate 20,067,977 of NC_051183.1, read as the reverse complement.
TCCCATTCGGAGCATTTGCAATAGAAGAAGTGCATTTTTTTCAACGCCTTAACACACCGCGAGGTGGTGACTTTCGCACAAGCGTCGGCCACGCTCATAGCATCCATCCTTACGAAAAATTGCTCTGCGACGCACGCCTGCCACGCCTGACTGTAACCATAGAGTTCCTACAATTACCTAGAGGGTACTCTGGCGCTGCGATCGTTCAGCCACCGTGAGAATGATGGGTAGTAGGCGGATTTGCCTAATCTTCGTGCTTATGGCTTCGAACGCACTTGTGGCTTTGTTTATCGCTGTGTTCTGGCGTTCGTTTCAGATAAAAGAATACACCGTTGTGAACTTCGTTACCAGATTTGAATTGGTGAGCCTAAAAAGGTTAAAGTGGTGAAGTGGAACAGCTTGATTTCCGTTGAACGGCTCTCATTACGCTCTCATCTTTAACTACTACAACTACCTCAAGGGTTTGTTTAATCATTGATCATGCACGGTTAGTAGTCGGGATGGAAATGTACCACCAAGCGTCAACGTGGGGTACATCCATGTTGTTGGGTGCTATCGCTGCCACACTACATATACATTGTACAAGCTCTCTTAACAAGGTACATTAAACATTCAACTACTTGTTTAAGGAGACTCGGTTTTACTTTCGGGCTTACCGATTCCTATGCTGGAGGGATTAGCCGTAAGCCGTATTTTTTATTATATTCTGAGACCTTGCCTGTGAGAGACTTAGCTACGTTCGAAATACATGTTCGTGTCGTCCTTTTACATGCGAAAGCTGTTATGAATCATTTCAACGGCCGTCTTTGGTGGCGTAGTTGTCCGCCGCCGCCGCCGCCGCCGCCGGTGTCCGTAACCACATATCGCTCCGAAATAAAAAAAAAACAAAACGAAATAAGAAAAAAATTTCAAGAAGGAACGGGGTTCGAACCTGGGCCCTCTGCGCGGGGAGCCCAGTGTTTAGACCTCAGAGCCATGCCGGGCTTGGAACTGCCTTGCAAAACGACGCTATACAGGCTTCATGTCCAGAAGGAACCACATTAACATATGTAATTTAATCTGGTAGAAGAGTGAAATAGCAAACCACGCACCACACAACGCGAATTCTGTAACCAGGCGTCACACAATGCGAATTGCGCAACGAGTGGGCTGTTGGATGCTTTCCAGCCCACTACAAGGGGCTCTGCAATAATTCTCATCGTCATCAGGCAAACACCAACAAAGTGCGCATAATGCCTTAAATGTTTTAGCGGGTACCACGGCTCTCTGTTGAATTGACGAAAAATGGCATAGTGGCTGCTTCCCTACTTCACAGAAATTATGATTTATAGCGAAGTGGTTCCTCGCAAGTGCACTTGCATTGGTTCCCAAGGAAGCCCATAAGCCATCATCCATTTCCCTCAGGGTCTCAATAAAGTTCTTCCTCCCTCTCTCTGTCTCTCTTTCTCACGTCAATGTATGTTATATTGCATGGTGGGAGAGTTAAATAGCGACCGGACGTCACACAATGCGAATTACGTAATTGGTGAGCCGTTTAAAGCTTCCAAGCCATTACAAAGGACTGAGCCACAGTTCTTCCTCGTCATCAGTCGTCACGTAAACAAAGTGCACATAATGCCTTACATATGTGTAGCTGGAACCTCGCTACTGCGCACAATGACGAATAATGGCGTTGTAGGTGCTTCCCAATTTCACAAATATTGTGATTTATGGCGTAGTGGGTACCTTGCTAGTGTACATGTATTAGTAGCCCCAAGAGAGTTTACAACGGGCTCTAGAAATGCCGCTCTTCTAGCTTTCGCTGTGACTGTGCTGCGCTTTCCGCGCAGGCCTGGCATTTTTTTGTCCTCTGTGAGATGTGCCCAAAAGAATTGAACATCGTGTTATAGGCTGCAGAGATGCAATCTTATTTTGCGATGTTCTCCAGCGAGCTCTTCAAAAAGACTTATTGCCAATTCACATTCAATTCAATTTCAATTCAATTCCGTGTGATATCTCTAGCCAGCGCAATACGCACAAGATAGCGTTCTTGCGTAATGGACACTATTTCCATCAATTAAGGGCGGTACGTAAAGGGGTGTCATAGGACCTGGTTGCTACGGGGTCGTACGCCACTCCCTTTTATTCTACATGATTATTACACCACGGTAGTGTACGGAAGTGTTTGTACAGTAGCTTAACACGGCTCCAACTTTCATAGTTCTTGTTAATATTTCACAGTTTTGTTCATAGCCTGCCACTTTGCAAAGTGTATCGTACGTAAAGCTGGATTTATTTATAATCATCCTAAAACTAAACACGGCCCTTTCTTAATAACCACTACATACAAGAAGTTCATGACAAATTTTAGGCACATTCTCAGGCTACCGCTGAAAATGTGCCTTTGTTCGCACATTTGCCTATGTACCCCTCGATTCCCATTCTGCATTGCTGTTAGTCTCAATCACTTGTCGTCAAATGTGCCGTCGCAGCATTTGAAGCAAATTCCCAGGATTGGCTTATATGAGCGAAATCGTCTGCCTGTTGTGGTAGGTGTCGATGACCATCTTTGAATATTTCTGCTTAGGCAAATGAGCGGACATCCGGAATGAGCAAATGAAAACTCACAGGGTCCCTTATGCAACCGTCTAAAAACGACTCGAAGACGGAAGTCATCTTCTTCTTTTTCTTCTTACTCAATGTATTGATCCCCCCCGCCCCTTCCGAAAGCTTTCTCCACCTAACCTGGTTTTGCACTGCCTTCAGGATTGGAGGCATTGCAAGCTTTCTGCATCTTACCTAGGTTTTCGCTGCCTCCGTAGCCGGCCCACATTTGACAACGCGGCGACGTCATGCGAATAATAATAATAATATCTGGGTGTTTAACGTCCCAAAACCACGATATGATTATGAGAGACGCCGTAGTGGAGGGCTCCGGAAATTTTGACCACCTGGGGTTCTTTAACGTGCACCTAAATCTAAGTACACGGGCCTCAAACATTTTCGCCTCCATCGAAAGACGTCATGCGAGAACGTCATGTGATGTCATTGAGAAGTCATGATGACGATTAAAATTTAGGCTACCCGTGTACTTCATGATGATGTCATATGGCGACGTCATCGCGTGATGATGTTTCTTTGCATCACTCGGGTTTCATTTCATTTCATTTATTTCAATCACACAAAGCTTTACAGAGATTTGTGTTGACGCCGACACCACCGGTAAATTTTCGCATTTGATGTCGCGTCTAAGGCTTCCGCCTAATAAACCTGCACGTAGCGTTTCGATAAGAAAGACAGACAGTTTAGCTAGTTGATATTGCATTAAAACGAAGTCAAATTAGCTTAAATTATCGCTACTTCAACATGTTGGTTCAGTTTTGATGCGACTGCAGGAACTGCGTCATCTGCCGCTGCTGCTTGTCGAACTGCGCCACCGCCCGAATAGATGCTGCGCTCTCACATTGAATAACGAAGTGTCACAATCGCTGGTGACAATTATTGATCATCCGTCTCCTTTTCCAACCCCCTTAAATAGCTAAGGACTGGAAAAATTTAGACAGAGGGCTATGCACAAGTCCATAGGACTTTGTCTTTCATCAAGGTTACGTAAGTTCGTTTTGAAGGTAAATAATAATGACTGCACTTATATAAAGGAATGCCAACAAAACAATAACTTGAGTCTGCCATACGCGCAAACAGGTGGTAGCTCACATAGCGAAGCGTCTAAGAGTATCCGAGCCCATTAACCTTGCGCTAGAAGATTGAGCTGTTTCCGGCTCGTACGTAATCACCAGCGCTCATGCGCGCTGCTTTTATAAAACTTCACCGAAGCGCACTTAAGATCAATAAATGTCCATTATTCAGGGCATCCACTGGCAGGTTTTTTGACAGAACTAACTAAACAAGGTTTTCTTGCATATCAGATACGCGGAAGCGTTCGCGAAGATGCATTTTTTAATGCGCTGGCAGCTCTCGTTTCAAAACCCCTACATTCGATCTCTCCTTTCTGTAGATCGAAGGCTCATACGCAAGAGCGAGGTATGTTCATAGGTGTACACTGATGCGCAAGCGAAATTCAATACCACCAATCACAAGATGCGCCATTACACAAGGAAGATCCGCCTACCGGATTTAGCGGCATCCTTAGCTAAGTATGGCACTCTATTACGATGTAATCGCGGTGGTTGCATCACTTTCCGATATCCTTAAGCCCACGCAAAGCGCTGCTTCCACTAGTGTTTTCTATGCGATAATGTGTATATGCTCAACAAGGTATTGGTGTGTGATGATTTACCACCGAAAGAGATTTTAAGACTATAGAGAGCGAAATTGTTGGCAGTGTGGTAGTGACTGCGACAGAGTGTCATCGTACCGTTTAAGCTTTTAGCAGAGTTTCATTTCAGCTTATGCATACCTAATACATGTTTATGTTAGGCGTGAGCTTGTGTGCGTGTTTGTGTGTGTGTGTGTGTCCCAATCAGAGGTTTTACATGTATGCTGCTTGCTAGTGTCTTACTGCTCTCTCTGGGCGACGCACTAAAAGGAGGCACCGATCACGAATATGTGATCAGCGTACCATGTGTATGGCTTAGAGCAGAGTTCATTTATGAAAACTATCTCTATACGCCTGCCTTGTCGGAGCTTGCAGTTTGGCGTGGCTGATTAGTCCGAGTCTCACCGAGAAAGTGCAGTTCACTACTTCACTATCTACACGATGGGCCCACTTTTGGGGGCGACTTCGAATAGCCTCGCGAGAGAGAATAAACTTCAATGAAACAAAGCAGTAGGTGGATTACCGCGGACGGGGCTCCTCTTCCAAGGCCCAGTCCCTGGAAGAGGAACCCTGTCCCTGGCTTTCCAGGGACAGATCCGCAATTCGCGCTTCCCACAACTATGTTCGTAATTGTCGTGTATTGCCGCAGTCGACCGAGACTGGTGTCTCCGGGAAGACGCATGTTATATGTGGTTGTGTTGAAGTGCCTCCAGGCCAGGTACATACGTCCGTGTACCTGCCTGGACATATTAGTGCAGAGTATCGGACGCGTAATTCGTAGGTTGTGGGTTAAGATCTCACCGATGGAAGGTGTGATTTTTTGTGCACTTAATTTCAATTTACGCCACAATTAGTACCCTACAGTTATAAAGCCAACAATCAACGTCCTCTACACTTTCCCTGGCCGGATTGTTCGATTCATTTGGTTGTGTCTAACATAAACGAGCCCCTCGGGAAAAGAATCGCCTTCTTTTGGACATATTGTGTAGTTTGTGTAAGTGAGAACACGTGCTAGTCTGTCAACGATCCGCAATCCATTAAGCCCTTGTCCATATGCTCGATCCAACATCTAGTGATGATACGAAGGTAACACCGCGAATTTCCCTCTGTGTCCAGCTTAACCATTTCGCCATGGTCGCACGCACCCTGTTGAAACCTCCTGCTTCTGTCGTCAGCTGTACAGTGCGGTGCACGGAGGTGAAAAAAGAAGAGTTGGACAGGAGGGTGTATGCCAAGCGGCGTATTTAGCTGGGACTTGCGCTCGAATAAAGACAAGGTGCGGAAGCGCTCTCACTACCATGCGGAAGGACTTGTCCGTCTCTTGCGACGCAGCGTACTCTCTAAGAAAAGTTTGACTCTTTGACTTCTTTGAAGATTTCTTACAGCACGAGGCAGCGGGACGTGCCCAGCGTGGTGCGTGTAAAGGAGAGAGTATTTTCGGCGGAAAGAGCATACACCCTAAAACAAAAGAGCCCTTTGACTCTTATTTGCGAGTCCTGACTTGCCGCAAGTATAGCTTCCTTTTAACTATCTGTGAAGATCCTTACACTTTCTTCGGAGAGCCGTCGGACGCACGTCTCTACAAAGAGTGTTATCGTGCCTCTTTAAAGCGAGTCATTTATGGGGCATCTGAGGAGAGAGAGATAGAAAGAAAGCGTTTAATGAAGAAAGGCGGTTTAGTTAAGGCGGAGAGCCCGTTATTCCAGGAATTATCTGGCCTGTACCAGGGGCATAGGCAGTAGTTTTTTTCGGGGGGAGGGGCACCTCCTTCATTTGAAGTGGGGACCGGGCAGGCATATGTGTTCGACTGTCATTTCGTGCTCTGTAGGACATGGTTGGTTGGTAACAACTTCATTGATAGTACTGCAGAGCTTTCGCCGACCGCGCCTTAAGTCTCCCATGTGGGGACATCGAGGCCTTGCCTCACCGCCGCCTCGCGCACGTGCTGGACAGCCCAAAGTTGGTCGCCGAGGTTGGGGCTGCGCAAGGCAGCGGCCAACCGCGGCGGAAGGTTTCCGGAGTTAGCAACGCCTTCCGGGTTTTCGTAACAGTCCCTGAGCGTGTGAGCTAATGTGGCGACCTCAGTGTGGCAGAGCTTGCATATATTTGTCGGGTATGGCAAAGATTTTTATTGCGATAGCAATTATATGGACAGTGTCGGCTGTATTTTGCGGTCACCGTCGCCGTCGCCGCCGTCATGCACCGTATATGTATAAGTATGTATATATAGATATATATATATATATCAAAGTCCCTAAAAAAATAATTCAGAAAAATGCTTCCGAAGCGCGGAATCGAACCAGTGGCCTCTCGTACCGCAGCGCGCGGCGCTAACCACTACGCCAGAAAGCGCAGATCCTTCAGGTAGCTAACGGCGAGAGTTATATACACACCCTTTACCACTGGCAGGACTCGGAGACGGCAGGCGCTTATAAGCGTTTCTTCATTACCAGCGAGATGGCGCGAGGAGCGCGACGGGCGGATTTAAAAGTCGCCGGCGAGCTCGCTCGCTTCTTCTAATATTTGCGCACGGAAAACCTTGCCCTTCCGCTGTCTGCTCGCGCGGTTTTCTCGTGGTGAGGTGAAGAGGGATGTTTTGAGCTTTCACCATGATATCCGCGCTCATGTTACGGACCGTACGAAAGTCACTCGAGCTCAAGGGACACAGCTAAATGAACAAACAGAAGATGAGCGCGAACTATCAAGTGTCACAGCTCGACACTTGAAAAGCAATCTAGTTTCCTTCGCTGCTTCGGCCGCCTTTGTAACAGGCTCGCTGTTCAGACTGAGAGCATCCATTGGCGAGCCTCACTTCGTATAGCATTAGTTTCTTGCTATCGCATTCATTGCTTGAAAAGCAATCTAGTTTCCTTCGCTGCTTCGGCCGCCTTTGCAACAGGCTCGCTGTTCAGACTGAGAGCATCCATTGGCGAGCCTCACTTCGTATAGCATTAGTTTCTTGCTATCGCATTCATTGCTTGGCCCTTGCGGCGAAACTGACTTTTTTTAGGGCGGGTGGGGCACGGCCCGTTGTGCTACCCCCTGGCTACGCCACTGGTCTGGACCATCCACCGGACTCGAGCCATGAGTTCCCGCTTGTCGACGAGGTCCGGCTTGGAGGTCGCAGCCTCCCACACTTCATAGAGGATGTATGAGTCCGCGTCTGTTGCTGTTGCTTGTAGCGCTGGGATGCTTGCTTTGCACAGCAGTACTAGAAGGTGTTCCATGGTGCATCCTATTGCACCATATGAGACCAACATTATGCGGCAACATCTGCCCACGCTGTATTGTGGCATCTGAGGATTCCCAAAAAGTCGAAGGATTTTTCTTGTCCATAGAGCGTATACTCTTTCCACTGAAGCGACTCCCACCTTTGCGCGTCCCACGCTGGGTATGCATCACTACCTCGCGCTGGAGCAAGTCAAGTAATTATTTACGCGACGATAGTTATTGAAGCCTTTGACAGAATTTCTGTTCTTTCAGGAACGAAAAAAATTCACCGACGTTTACGATACTGCCTAATGCAAATTCTTAGCGCAGCTTCGTGCTGGGGCAATGCCAAATGTGTTTGAACTTTTGGCTATCAGCAGTCGTAGGCAATGTAGCATTTCTTACATATTGCCACAGAAACTGCCAGCGCTCGAGCACTACGCACACCACTCTGTGCACTGCAGGCGTCGCGATCCAAGCGAAACGTTGACAGCCCCGTTACGACAAGTGAAGCCTGCCACAGTGCACATGCCAGCCCTGCATGCGAACGAGCTCCGACCGAGCGGTCAGCGCGCGTGACAGAAGTAAGCAAGGTTAGAAGCCAGTGGCTCGGGATATCGACAAACTCCGCGTTCGCCCTATTTCCTCCTCGTTCGCTTTATCGGTTACGCCGACGACGCCAACGGCGACTCTGCTCAACGGAGGAACGGGAGCCTAAGAGCTGCTCTCTAAAAAGATCACAGGGTTCTTTGTGCATTCACCTAAGACGACTCGAAAACGAAAGCCATCTTCTTTTGCTTCTCAGTCGATGTGATGATGTTTTTTGCACCACTCGTCCCCGACACCGCAGGACGCGAGACGCCACCGACGACGTGGGACGCCGAAGGTCAAATTTCGTGTTTAGTGAGGCATATGAGTCTTTCGCCTTAAAAGCAGTGAAGAGGCTCACCATTGCTACATATTGTATGCGACTTGTTCTACATGGTTATGAGAAGCAGTGTGCACGGACTTCATGACATGCTAGAAAAGAATGAAGGTCGATTCCATTTCTGGGCTTTTCCAAGCCAGAATATCCTTAGCTATTCCTAGTTCAAGTTCGGAGTGTTTGAGATTACACTCTGGTCGAAACTGCGCGATGAGACGGGACACGAGGAAAGGCAAGACAAACGAGCGCAGACTAACAACTGAGTTTGTCTTGCCTTTCTTCGTGTCCCGTGCCATGGCGCAGTTTCGACCAGAATGAACTCGTACCAACTCGCCCAACTATCTACGCTGTTTTGATTACACATACAGGAATTAAAGTTCGTATACAAGAAAACCACGTACACCATTTCTTATCGCATGTTTATTATAGGATAAGCAAAAACTTGAAGGCCGCTTGAGCTTCGCATTCAAGAGTGGAACGCGATTTCGTAATCGGGCCCCATTAGTATTATCTTCGCATTCGCATGAGATACTTTGCTTGTCGGCGTACACCTCAACCAGGCCGTGAGGAAAGGAACGTCTGAGCGCGTAACATCGGCCGCTTTAAGCACAGAGAAACAAATATCACAGGACAAGCGCTGTGGCTTTGTTACTTTGGGTCCTTATTCTAATCGCGTTGTTTCATCCTCAGTTTCTAAATGTGAACCAGCCAGCCATCGTGAAGTTGTTGCTATAAAAGACTGCAACACACACATAGGTGGAGACTGGGTACTCCTATTTACTCTTACGCTAGACGGCATTGGCATTGAGGCGCCGAGCGAATGTTCGCCGAGGACAAATGAATCCTTCATCCGCACATATTAACACTAAAGTGTTTCATGCCGGCGTCCACCAAGATTCCAGCGACGTATTTCCGTCACGGAAATGACGTGAAGAAATGCACATGATCAGATGGCAAAGAAAAAAGTTTCGTAGCCGGGAGTCGAAACCACGACCTCACGATCCACGACAACAGATGCTGGGCAGGCTATCCACTGCACCACGGTCACTTCTTTCTTGATTACTGCATCAAGGTCACACACTCTGGAGGCTCTACAACCACGCCTATTCAAGTACACTCCATATATATCTCACACTTTCTTTTTGCAGTGCTCTTGGTCGGCGGGGTGGTGTCGGCGTCTGGGAACGATAAAGAAAAGTAGTGCATCATGACCCTGGCCTCAGCGATTAACTCCTGCATGCGTCGTAGCTACGCGTTCGCCCCATTCGGCGCCTTTACAATAGGAAAAGCGCAATTTTTTGAACGCCTTAACACACCGCGAGGTGGCGACCTTAGCCCAAGCCTCGGTCTCACTCATAGCACCCATCCATATTAAAACTAGCTCTGCGAGGCGCGCCTGCCTTGGCCTGCCTCGCCTGGCTGTAACACAGCGGTCCCCGGTTAGGCTCGCCCCGAGAAAAATCGCGGCACGACGCGCGTTGCGTTTCCCTCTAGTCCGGTCGTGGTGTTGAATAAGGGTTGCGACCTTAGCCCAAGTTCCGCGTTCAGTGAGCGACGCTCTTCTGACTGTCACACCGCTTTTTCTGATTACGCACTCACCGTTAACTACTACAGCTACCACAAAGGCTCGTTCAATCCTTCATCATGAACGTTAGTAGTCGGCGTGTTGGAGATGTGCCAGCAAGCACCAACGTGGGTGCATCCACGTTAAACGGTGCTGTAGCTGCCAAACACCAACAGGCATTGTGCAAGCACTCTTATATCAATGTATAGCAAGCATTCAACTACTTCTATAAGGGCACTTTTACTTTCGTGTTATACCGATTCTTAGGACGAAGGGATCAGCCATGTTTTTTTTTTGTATTGAACATCCCCTTTCTCCCTAAGCGAAAGCTTCCTTATAAAATGTACGTCCATGGTTTGTTTACTCCATTTCTCTGGCTGTGCAACGGCGGTGTGTGTGTGTGCGTGTGCGACTGCAGAAGCACGCGCTTTTTACTCGATGTTGCCTTCTACGCAGCACTATGCCACCTTACAGGAAAGCAAACCTAATAAAGCCGAGTCTCGAAATGAATTAAAGAATCTTCTACAACAGCCTTCGGGATAATGACGTCAGGAATTCATTTTGCAAAAGGACGTGTTGGTGCCGAGATTTCTTAGCTACGCTTGACTGCGGCGCAAAATAACTTTTGTGAAAAGGGGAATGAGAAAGAGAAGAAAGTGAAGCATCACTTTGTTCTATTTTATATTTCCCTTCTCACGGAATGTGTTTTGCGCCACAGTCAAACATACGATTCATTCCGCAGTTTTCTTGCACGCTGTTCTCCGAAAGTGAGACAGCAGGTTACGAGGGATACTTGATGAGCCCAAAGAACTGCACGAGTAGAAATTTAAGAATGAGTACTGATGCGAACTAAAGGGAAATGGAACCGCATCGCCTTCCTACATACCTTGCTTGGCGCTGGGCTGCGCTTCTGCAGGGGTTGCAGAACCCAGCGCCATCTTCCAGCTCCTTCGAAAACCGCTTCTCTCATTAGCGTAGCCAGGGGAGAGGGTGGGGAAGGTTCGCCCCCCACCCCCTCCCCTATATAGTACAATGGTGCATTTGTAGATAAATACGCACGCATAAAAATACAATCACGAACATATATAACAGGGGTTTGAACCCTCGTCACACCCCTCCGAGAGAAACTTCTGGATGTGCTCCTGTCTTCTCCCTCTCTCTCTCTCTGATATTGCTACTTTAGACAGTTACGAACAAAAGGAACTCCCGAAAAAGGCTGCAGTGAGCTTGCGAAACATTTCTCAAGGCTTTCTATTTTCTATTTCTCAAAGTATACGAGCGCTTAACCGTTTTAACAATTGGCTGCACAAAGGAGCATCTGCAATCTACCAGGAAGTGGGAGTTCATTCATAGGGGATCCATTCGCACATCTTATTGATTCAACATCACAATATCGTCTCTGTGACCAACGTTTCCTTGGAGCCACTCCTTGCAGGCCTTTTTTTAACATCTCGGCTTCTAGCCTACTTTAAGACAACCGCAGAGGAACCGATGTCAAATATTTCTCGGTTGTGAATGTCTGCGTGTGCGCGGTGAACACTGATGTGTGTGCGTGTATTACTTGTTCGCTCTGTCCTCCTTGCTCTCTCTATTCTTTTTCTCCCCTTTCCCCTCCCCCCGTGTAGGGTAGCAAACCGGGTACAACCTGGTTAACCTCCCTGCCTTTCCTTCGCTTTCATTTCTCTCTCTTATCTACTCTTTCATAACGCCACCGTGTTACCACAGAACATCTGTCTTTCATAAAAGGTTTTGCGATGGTTTATTACATCACACATCTTACAATGTACGCAGCATGCATCCATAATCGCTCACCGGCGATCCTAGTAAGGTTTCATGACCCCGTGCATACGGTTCTACTTTTTCAGGATCATTTTTCTTCTCAGAATGCATCCCAGTAGTGAGGCTTTCCTGGCCACCTTCCATTTACATCTTGGCAGTCGATGTTTTCGTAAGGTAGTTACAAAGCTCACTTCATGAAAGCAGCACTGTGTCAAACAAACATATCACGTAATGTCCGCAACACAAGTTGTATATTTATTGCCTTGAACGAGCAAACATGAACTACTATTCATATACAAAAATCCGAAAACCTTATGCTCAAAACCACGCTTTGCTCTCACACACTACGCACCCGAACTACGGCAGAGCAACAGAAACTTCCTTTTTCGGAGGTGAAGCCCTGTAGGCAGCTCTGCATTCAGACTGCACAGCAGTTGCTCCGACCTCGTTTTGCTCAGGGGAATGATGGCTGCTGCTCGTGTTTCCCACATCGTTGTGCTCTAGTGTATTAGTCGTGACCATATCAATCAATCAATCAATCAATCAATCAATCAATCAATCAATCAATCAATCAATCAATCAATCAATCAATCAATCAATCAATCAATCAATCTTACTCAGGCTAAAATTGATTGATTGATTGATTGATTGATTGATTGATTGATTGATTGATTGATTGATTGATTGATTGATTGATTGATTGATTGATATGGTCACGACTAATACACTCACGGCCGTCCGGCGGGCCCGCGGGGTGGCGGATAGGCTGAACCTGTCTGCCCCAACGTGGGACTAAGCCGGGTGCGCGACTTCGTCGCGCCCTGCTGAACCTAATAAAAGTTGTTTTCAATCAATCAATCAATCAATCAATCAATCAATCAATCAATCAATCAATCAATCAATCAATTTAATATAACATAAAGGGTGCCGATCCACAGCTGCAGGTTGTGAAACACTAGTTGTGAAAAAGATAAATTGTTTTGTCAAAGTCTCCATAACTGATTTTTTTCCCAGGAACTACGATCGCCGAACATAAACAAATTTTCAAAAGCACGGCTACTAATATATTGGAGCTAGCTTATCCGCCAGAGCATCATACAACGAAAAAAAAAATCCACAAGGTGGATGAGATTAGAGCTCCAAGGTTGCCACCGTGTATTGTTGGTGGTAAACATAGAGGATCAAAGAAGCAAATGAGCGTTCTTACAAGACATTGGGATAGACAGTATATATGCAACTGCCATTCTAACCGCTCCCACATGCTATGAAGCATCGAAAAAACTCATATAATGAGCGTGAAACTCAGTATAAGGCTTTAAAAGCCGTCAAATGCGATAGTGAGTCCCTTGGATACCTCAGAATTCTCTCTTCAGGAAAGCACTGACTCCCAAGCTGTCTCGACAGAAAGGGACTATATCCGCACACGATACCGTGGACATTGGCCAAACGGTAAATCTATGAGGCCAGCTTCGCAAGTTTTCTGCGGCCTTTTCTGCTAGACACGTTTATGCTTTCTTGACACAACGTCCAATATAGCTCAGTCAGCCATGGCATTTCCTTGTCACCACGGCGACTAAGAGAAAGAAGTGTCCCGGATTTACCGGTGGTCTGGGTCTCTCGCTTTTATCCTGTTCTTTCTTATCCGTTCTGTCATTCTTTTTTTCATGGAAGGAGTGAACTTGAGCCGAAGAAGGGGCTGACACGACCGAGGATCATTTTTCTTCATCACTCAGTTAAGGACGACATGCGTCTGGGAGCTCGAACCAGTTCGACTTTCTGGGGAGGTTCCGTGCCGGAAATTGCGGACGCTGAAGTAGGAGGGCACCAGACTACAAGGGGATTTGCTTAACCTGATCATCGTGAAGAGCCATCGTTCCCAATTTCCTTAGTTCCATTCTTGGCGTCAGGCTACCCAAACTTTCCTAGCAGGCAATTTCTCACGGAAATATTCAGAAAGTATGGTCGTTGGGCAAACCAGCGAAATCAGGATTAATGCTTGAAACGACAATATGAAGGTGCATAAAAGAAAATTCCGTAGTGTCGCCTATGAATTCGCCTCAGACGACTCGAAGGCAAAACCCGTCTTCTTTTTCTTCTGAATTGACATACTAATCCTCTATACCACTCTCCACCCCACTCCGAAAGCTTTCTGCTTCTGACATGGTTCTCCACTGCCTCCACGATGGGAGGCATTGCAAGCTTTCTGCACCTCATCTGGTTTTGCACTGCCTCCTGGATCTGCCCACCTGTGACTAAGCGATATTATGTGATGACGCCATCATGTAACGCAGTGTTATGTGACGTCAGAGTCACGGCATGGGGTGACCTCATCACGTCATTATTTTGTGCATCGCTCGTGTTGACGCCGACGGGCACTTATCGGGTTTGATGACGTCTTAAAACGTATGATACCCAACGCTGGGTGCGCCACCGCCGAATAAGCCATGGGTCAAGCTCGCGAATGGCACGTATAATTAGAGTAGGAGAGGATAGATAGATAGATAGATAGATAGATAGATAGATAGATAGATAGATAGATAGATAGATAGATAGATAGATAGATAGATAGATAGATAGATAGATAGATAGATAGATAGATAGATAGATAGATAGATAGATAGATAGATATGAATAGGGAGCGCAGATACACCACCTCCGTCAGTGTACATTGCCGCAGACCCTCAGGGGGGCGGATCGAGATCTCTGTTCGTTCCGCGTTCGTTCTGGCGGTGTTACGTCACAAAAGTGGGCGGTCCGCCGCTCTCTTCCGCCGAGAGGAAGAGGACAGCCAATCGTCAAGCGGTGAGCTTTCCGGAAGTAAACGCGGATCGTTTGTCCTCGGCAAGGGGACCGCATATTTCAAAACGAAGTGTTTCTCGCATTTTAATGAATACAGTTGGTTTACGAAAAGATATTGTTTTTGTTCTCAAGCTCAAACAGTTTCTGAAACAGCAATAGGTTTCAGCGCTGGTATTATTGGCGTTAGTTTTTCTAACGTGCTCGCTATGTGAAGTCGCGCACGCGAAAAAAAAAAAAGAGAAAAGTAGCGGTTGGCGCAGTTTTTCAAAGTGTCGTCCCACCGGAATGTCTGGCTTGGCTCCCGGGTGTCGGATCGTGAAAAGGAGCTTCTGCTGGCTTTTATATAAGAGCACCCAGAGGTAGCTATGCCGTCGGGCCCACTGGGGCCGTCGTCCACGACTGAGGACCGGGACGACACGGGACAGTAGCTGGTAGCGCTTTTGAATAAAGAAGTCCCTGCGCGTAAGACCACAGCCCAGTGGCAGGCCCGTTCATTTCGTTCGCACTGTTCGTTTCGAGAACCGAAAGCGACGCCGCACTCGCTCATGTCTTCAAACGCATCTCGCACCTCCAACCGCAGGAGAAGCACACGTCGCAAGCGCCATTTTCCCAAAATCAGCTGTTGCGGCAGCCGCAACCGCCGCATCATGCCGTGCGAAGCCGTTTGTTCGCTCGAGAGCACGCGTGCGAACGGCCTCGCGCTCCCTTCATTTGTAGCAGACTACATGCTCGTTATGATGCGTTATGACGTCACCAAAAAAAAAGATCACGCAAAAAGAAAAAAATTACAGCATATCCACGGGTGAATGATGAAGAGCTTGGGCGAAGCTCCTGAAGCAATCATGGTCTCGGGATCCGCTTCTCGTTGAGCCCGTTTCGCAGCGGCGTCCTTGGCGCGCACCGTCGCCTGGCTGCCGCCAAGCGTGCGCCCGCCGCTGCGCATCGTCCATGCTCTGCCAACGATCCGACACGTACGGCGACGATCCAGGAGAATGGGAGAGGCGCTCGCTCCCCGCGCATCCCCGCGCATCCCGCGCAGCAGCCAATCGGAGAGCAGCGGCACTTCCAGCGCCATCTAGTGTCGATTCACACAAGCGTCATATTGCACACATGGATGGATGGATGGATGGATGGATGCTATGAGCGTCCCCTTTAAAACGGGGCGGTGACATGTCTGCCACCAGGCTCGAAGAAAAAAAAAAAGCTTCCTTGTTTCATGTTGGCCTATTACCTTATCTACATTGATTAAATCTATGTTATTATACCAAAAAAATACAAATTCACGGCCCATCACTCTGCCTCTTAAGGCAGAATGACCTTATTTTTCTCCCATTATTTATTTTTGTTCTTTATCTCTACTTTTCTGCCACCAATACTCAAACCGTCTCTTACTTATTTCTATCGCGGACGTGTGCAGCTTTATATTGTTGTCCCTAAAACCCAAGGCTTCATGTAGACTCGTGCCCACACGTATACCTGGGTGAATATCGCCACATTCAATCAGCACATGTTCCATCGTTTCCTTAGTTCCCCCGCAGCATGTACATTGTTCTTCTTCGTTACTGAATCTCGCTTTATAACTACGCGTTCTAAGGCAGCCCGACCTTGCTTCAAACAGTAAAGCGCTTCCCCTTGGAATTATCATAAAACCTTTCCCTCCTTATTTTGTTTTTTCCCTTTCGGTAGTTACTCAAAGCCGGCTTCTTTTCCATCGCTGTCATCCAATAAGTCCTCTCCGCCTCTCTGACCTTCCGCTTAATGCTCCTTGTTGCCATATCGCCCGCACTGCTAGCCGTATATTTACTGATGAGCATCCTAGTTCTTTTTCTCCACTGCGTGTCAACGCTTTTTCTATACAAATACCTGAAAACCTTCTCTGCCCATCTATTGTTCTTCATTTTCCTCAGCCTCTCTTCGAATCTCATTTTGCTCTGAGCTTCCCTCACTTCAAAGCCTGTCCATCCCATATCACCCTTTACAGCCTCATTTGTCGTCTTCCCGTGAGCGCCCAACGCGAGGCGGCCCACCGTCCTTTGATTTACATCCATTCCTGATTGTACCTCTGACTTCATGCACACTACTGAGTTCCCAAATGTAAGCCCCGGGACCATCACACCCTTCCACAGCCCTCGAAGCACCTCGTACCTATTGTATCCCCATAAAGCTCTGTGCTTCATAATTGCAGCATTCCTCTTTCCCTTTGCTACCGATGCTTTCTCTTTTAGCTCCATATATCTATCCCCCTCATTTACCCATACTCCGAGGTACTTGTACTCGCTTACCCTCGGTATTTTTTGGCCCTGTATAAAGACCGCATGGTCCTCGTGATCATTGAATACCATCAATCCACATTTTGTTGCACTAAATCCTAGTCCTAGAGCCTCACATTCCCTTCCGCATATATCTGCCAGTCGCTGTATATCATCTTGACTGTCCGCAAATAAGACAATATCATCCGCATAAAATAGACCTGGAAGCTTCTGCTCAACCATCGTGCCGACCTGCTTGTGTGACAAATTAAATCCAATGTTGCTACCTTCTAGCGCTTTTTCCATCCTCACCATGTACAGTATGAATAACAGCGGGGACAAAGGACATCCCTGTCTCAGCCCCTTGCTAATTTCAACGCTGTCCTTACTACTTATTCCTTCCCATTCTATACAAACTCTATTTTCTCGGTATATTTCCCTCAAAAGCTGTATACAGTCGTCACCTATGCCCACTTCTTTCAGTATATCCCACAAAATTCCCTGATTAACGTTGTCATACGCCCCGGTAATATCTAGATAAGCTACGTATAAGGGCCTGTTTTCTATTTTCGATATTTCTATACACTGGGTAAGAACAAACAGATTATCGTCTAACCGCCTGTCAATTCGAAATCCATTCTGATGTTCTCCCAAAATATTTTGTTCTACCCACGCTTCTATTTTTAATTTTACTGCCTGCATCGCCAACCTGTATAGCACCGATGTAATGGTTAGCGGTCTATACGAGCGAATGTTATCCTTTTCTCCCTTGCCTTTATAAATTAAGTTCATTCTACTTTTTCGCCAACTGTCTGGTATTTCCCTCTCCTGTAAGCACTTTTCTACGGCTTTCAGCAGTGCTTCTTTAGTTTTATGTCCGAGTTCGTTAATGAGGCTGACGGGAACCCCATCTAAGCCCGGAGTAGTGCGCTTAGGAATTTTTTCTTCGGCCTTCTTCCAATTGAAATTCTCTAGTACTACATCTTCGTCGGTTGCACTCCTTTGCGTACTTTTACTCACTGGGGGAATCCCCTGGGCGACCTTTTTAAACGAATCAGCTGTTATCTTTCGGATGTAACCTAGCGCTTCATACCCTTCCAATTGATTTCCTCCTTCATCTACCATATGTTGTTGCATTGTGACAGACTTCCTACCCAGCGCTTTTAGGTGGCTCCAAAATATCCTAGGCGCGGCCTTCTTCTTTTCGCGAATCTCTGTCATCCAGCTTTCACTTTCACCTTTAATTTTTGCCTCGACTAATTTCTGCACAATGGATTTTTGCTCTAAATATATTTCCCATATTTGGTTGACTTCGTCCTGTGGCCGCTTCTCCTTTTTTGCTTGTCCGTGCTCCCGTGATGCCTCACGTCGCTTCTCGATCGCCTCCCGGATTTCTTTGTTCCACCAACTTTTTGGCTTTCTCTTTCCTTTCCAACAAATAGTTTTCTTCTCTTTTTCCATTTCTTTCGTGATTACATGTAGCAGCTTACTATACTTCCAGTCTTTGCCTGGTAGTTCGTCTACTTTTTCCTCGACTCTTGCGGCTATATCTGTTATTTGTTTGTCATTTAGATACAAGCTGCCAAACTTTGATTCTATGTTCTTATTTTCAGTTTTATATCCCATTTGTAATATTATGCGTTTATGATCACTACCCAAGCTGTTAATGCCTTCCTCGTCTATTCTCATCTCTCTAAGTTTGTCATATATTCCTTCTGTCATGAGACAATAATCAATGCTCGATTGCCGGTTTCCGACTTCCCACGTGATCTGCCCCTCACACTTAGGCCCCACGTTAACTATCTCAAGACTACGTTGCTCGCAGAGATCTAGCAATAACTTGCCATTGGTGCCTGAATATCCGTCAAGGTCATGAATGTGAGCGTTCATGTCCCCTAGAAGGATTATTTCGGCATCATGACCAAATTCTTTATATCGGTGCTTATGCATTTCACTTTCTCCAGATTCTTTTCTCTGCAGTTATTGCCTGTCCACAAGTAAGCTACACCTAGCCACGTTTTCTTTCCACATACTGTGCCCGAAACCCACATGTGCTCTGAACACGTTTGTTTCACTCTATCCAATTTTGTTCTGCTATAAATTAGCATTCCAACACCCCCACCTCTCCTTTCTGAGGTGATCCTGTTACATCCTTCCCAAATATAATTGTCAATATGTGGTGGCTCTTCCAAGTCTCTAAGGTGTGTTTCTGTAACCGCATAAACACCTATCTGTTCCTTGCTTAACTGCTCCTCAATCTCTAACCATTTTGCCTTTTTTCTGCCACCCTGCATGTTTATGTAACTAATTGCAACACGCGCCTTCTCCCTTCTTTTACTTTTTCTCTGGTTTTTCGCTATACTGCCTGTCAAAGAGTCCCCCTTGTTGTTTTCCTCATTACAAGCTACCGTGGGCACCGAAGGGCCCGCGTGCCCCCCCAAAAAGCTACTGCGCGTCCTGCCAGTCGCCAGCCCACCTCATGACCAAGCCTCTTATCGAAGTGAATTCTGTCTCTTTGGAAACCGCCCCACCTGTGCACCTCCCTGTTTATATCCACTACCTCGAAGCCCTTCTCTCGACTAATTCGCCATATCTCTTTGTTTGCGTCGACAACCGCTCTTTGCAAGTTGATATTTCTCACTGGTACTTCCGGTATTGTGCATACCACTATCTGCACCTGAGAGGAAATGGCGCGCATGTCCTCGACCCCTTTCGCCAGTATGGTCGCTAGTTCGGCTGATTCTTCATTCAAGACGTCGTTTAGACCTCCCGCGATTATCACGAGGTTACGTCCATTAGCCTTAGTTGCGAGTTTTGCGCTAGCTTGTCTCATCACTAATCCCAGCCTATGTCCCGGGAACTTCCCTATTAAAACTCGTTTGTCGCCTCTCACCCTTTCCTTGACTGCTTCTTCGCATCTAACTAAATTCGACTCCCCGGCGATTATCACGTGCTCCGACTCTTCTGCTGGACCGTCCCGCACCTGGCCACTGCCTCGGTTACTAGCGCGAGCCACTGTTGCTTTGTCCCCTCCCCTTCCCAAAACTACTTCGCGGAAGCTGGGTCCTGTGACCCTTGCACCTGTCTTTTCCAAACCTGTTTCCCCCTTCGAGTCTACCACTGTGGGGGTCGATGCCCCGCTGTTCCCGCTGTCGCTTGCTTCTTTGTTCATCATGACTACCTTCGCTAACCCCTCCTCGGCTGACTTAAGCCTTTCCCCCATAGCCATCGTTTTTTCCCGCTCTGTCGCCAACGCAATCTCCAGCTCGGCGATTCTTACCATGAGCTTATTCTGGGCAGCCATCATTATTTCCATTTTCGCCTCTAGCTCGCATTGCTTACACTTGGCGTCAGCTCCCTCTGTCTTCTCATCCGTACAAACCTCTATTTTCCATCCCATTCCGCACCCTGTACACTTTACGGTCTTTTTGACCATGGCTAGATCGTTCACACGGCGGATTAGATAACTTAAAGTCAAATGGTATCACAAAACTCCGCAAGTATGCTATACTTCAAAGCACATGTGTGCCTTTCAGACACGTGGTGACCGAACGGAAAAAAAAACCCAGGCGACTGTCACACAGGAAACAGTACAAAATTGTAAGCCCTATTATGCTTCAAAGCTTCAATCTAGTGGCTTATGCACTCATATAACTAAAAAAACAAGCTCGAATCATGCATAAAAAAAAACTTATCTGACGCTGTCATTCCGGAGCCCACGAAAAACACGTCCGTCCTCTAGCAGCGTCAAAAGCCTATTGGACAATTCTATTGGACCAACGCCATCTAGGAAATGAGACGAGAAATGGTGATGACGACACAGATTGTGTACAGCGCCATCTAGAATATCGTCCCTGAACTGCAGTTTGTATGTACTTCTATGAGACAGCGCCTTTTATTGCATCATACGGGAGATCCGTTTACGCCGGACAAGGGAGACGTGACAAGGTTAGACTAAGAGGAGCTACGCCCCTAATACACCCCTAAAATGGCTACTCCCCTCAGAGATGTGGTTTTTTCCGGCTTTGGCCAATCGCGTGCGCCGCCAGAATGGGGGCAGAACGAACGGCGCAGAACAGAGATCTCGAATCACCCCACTCGCTATGACGCGATATGACGTCACCAAAAAAGAAAAGATCAAGCAAAAAAAAAATGGCGACACCCCCTTGCCTTGAGTGGCATCTCCCGCTTCAGCCAATCAGCGTGCTTGTTCTTCCCCAGGAGAATGAACAAGCGGAACGAAGAGATCTCCGATCGCCCCCAGGGCCTCACTGCGCATTGTGTAACGCAGCGAACATCGTTTGTTTGCAGGTCCGTCGTCCTTAAATATTACATCTCTCACAAGGTTACTGCAAGAGGACGCAGCATTACGCAGGCCACGCGTGCATAGTGTAGCGAAGGGAGGGCTTGTTACTTTATTTGTGCGGATTTTGCAACCAATCCTTCTTTATTCATGAAATACAACGAGGTAGCGCTCATGCGAACTGCATGTCTCAGCGGATTTGTTCATTAAACCTCGAAGCACGCGCACACGAGGTAAGTTGAAATAAACAAGTTCATGCCTAGGATGTCGCAGGCTCTCAAATTAACATTATTTCAATGGATTTGTTCGGTTCTCAACTACAGGTTTTGCCGCTCACTTTAATCCAAGTGCCAGCTAAAATAATCCACACGCCACAGAAATAATCTGAGTGCCAAACCATTTAATTCATGTGCCAAACATTTAGTCCCAGCGCCAACATATTTAATCCAAGCGCCACCACCAATAGGCCGCGTGCCAGTGAGTTTAATCCAAGTGCCACCATGCTTAATCCAATCGCGAACAACTTTAATTCAAGTGCAAGTCAGTTTAATTCATACACAAGAAACAGACGTTTTGCCATTTATATAGACTAAATGTCGGAACAAAGTAAACATGAAGCGAGAGGAATATTTATTTTTTGCCAATGCATGGTCGCGCTTAGGAAATAAGGTACTACGGTATTTTGCCCGAACGTTTTGGTGTCGTTTATCTTAGAATTCAAAAAGCAGTGCGGTTTAATTATATATTACGGGTATTAAATGTATACGCTCATTATAAGCACATGGTAAAAGTTTAAGCATCGAGACAGTTTATGCTTCACCGCTACTGCAAAATTTTGGGTAAACGCGTACTCCGTTGATCGCACCTGGGAGAGATTCACGTCGTCTGCTAGCAGACGGCACTAAGGCTACGTTTCCGCTAAAGCGTTCGCAGTCGTCTGCTCGGCTCGATGAGAGCGATGGTGACTTACAGACGATATTCACCCATTCCTGAAATCAAAGAATAACCATTTAAAACAAGTGACCGTGCATTTATTTGGGTTTATATGCAATTAAGTTTTATGTAAAAGCGTCAAAGGAGATGGCCATGCTCATGTAACAGACGGCGATGTGTTCCTGAAGCGTCGTCGCTTGTAACATGCGTGTTTTCAGAGCGAAATATTTCCAGACGAGAAGAGAGCTTTGCTTGAAGTCATGGTTGAACACAAGCGAGGGCTACGTTTCAAAGATCCAGATGAACCTCTTCGAAAAAACAGCAGGGTGTCGGTGCTCGACAGAGCGAGGATTGTGGACGTCTACAGGCGTAGTGGCGACCTAAAGCAACTGGCGGAGGCCCTGGGCATCAACATAAAAACAGCAAGATCGATTGCAGCTACCGACTGACAAAAATCGTTGCCGGGTGGCGGTTCTAAAAAAAAGTTTGGAGATGATGTTGTGAGTACTTTGAGGCGAATTGTGGACGAAAACTGTACATTTACTCTAAGACAGATTAAGGCGGCCCTGGAGGGAGAAATGCCTGGAGTGACGATCAGCACAAGCAGAGTTGCTCGCTTGCTGGATGCCCACAGCTACTCGGTGAAGCTCGTGACACAGAGGCCCGCAGACCGCAACCGTGACGACGTCAAGCACAGCCGTAAGCTGTACGCCTAGTGGCTGCAGTCCGATGGACCACGTGTGTGCCGGTTCTACTTGGACGAGACAAACTACAATATCTGGTGTTCCAGGAATTTTTGCAGGGCAGCTAAAGGGCAACCAGCTGTCCACACAATCACGACGACAAAAGAAGTGAACTTGGTACATCATGCATGTATGTGCGCAAATGGCGTTATTCACTGGACTGCAGTGGACAGAGTTCATTGGGCTGTTTTCAACGATTTCCTCAGCGATGTTTCACCCGTGTGGAAAGCGAGGAGCCAAACACAGAAGCTGTGTTAATTTTTGATGGCGCACCTGCTCATGCTCGGGCAGAGCAGGCAGCTTTGGCTAACTCAGTGCACTCTATCAAGCGCCTGCCCGCGTACAGTCCCTTCTTCAACCCAATAGAAGAAGTGTTCTCGAAATTCAAGTCGCACGTGAAGGCCTACCTAAGCGAACGCCCTGATTTAGTGCTGGCGACACCGCAAGGTATGACGAAAAAGGAGCACAGGCGTTCTTTGCTGCTGGACGCGGCTCGGCACTCCATGCAGCAGATACATCGCGTGGACGGCGCAGCTTTAACCGGCACAATTTTTCTTTTGTGCCTGCAGCATTGCGTGAAGATTACTTGTGAACATCCGTTTCCAAGCCCTAGGAGACAGCGCTATTCTAATAAATACTTATTATAACCTGTGCTTATGTTGCAATTCTCGAGTGATCTGGAGTGTGCAAAAATATTGTTCTCTTTCGTTTTACCTATAATCCCATTCTGCCCCCTCTCATTGACTAAATATATATATATATATATGTGTTTGTGTGTGTACACGTTGGATATACAAAATTGATGCAATAAATTTATCATTTCGCTGACCTCCGTAAGATTCAAATGTTCGGTGAGATGCATAATGCAGCGCGGAAAAACGAGTATAAAGTAAAGAGAAGGAGCAAGGACCACCGCTCGTCCTTGTGCCTTATGTTTTCTCTGCGTATGTTTTCTCGCACTGAGTTAAATATGTCACCGTGTGAACTAGGCCAACAGTTAATACTGTTCAAATCACCGGGCACATCATTTTGTTTTAATAAAAAGATAAAAACTAATACGAATATAAAATATAACTTCCGTCTTCCACATATCGTAATCAGCAGTCTATGTTTTAGTACACTGCAGAACGGAAAGCTCTTGGAATTACCTCCAATTCGCCCTGCCCTGCGCGAGCCTGATAATTTCTTAATTCCGTACTCTATTTGAACATTGCTGCCCTCGGCTAGGTTTTCCACATCTTGGTAACCATTGCGTCACTTTAACTGAGTATAAATTGTCTTTCCTTCGCATTACACGACCTGTCCTGGAGCTGCTGCTCTTTTGTGTGCTAAAACCAAAATCCAATTATGAGCTCTAATGATTAAAACTTAATTTTGCATAACTACAAAATATTCGTTAACATGTTTGTAATGAGCAGCACGCAGATGCCTTTCTTTCGTTCCCATTAATATGATCGCACTCGTTCCAAACATTGCCCCATAAAATGATGCATAGCAAAGTATAAGCCCTACAAACACAGCTGAAGCAAACTACGGCAGTAAGTTTTTTGTCCCGTGAATAATAGCGGCGAATACAAATATTAGTGCAATCTTCTGCTTTCTGAATACCGTATTTCATATTGTAGCAACTGTATTTCAATTGCACTGCCGTTTTCACGCCCCGTATTACTGTTTATTGTGTATAGATTAAAGTGACTGGCACTTGAAATAAAGTTGTTGGCGCTTGGATTAAACATGGTGGCACTAGGATTAAACTCACTGGCACGTGGCCTAATCGTGCTGGCGCTTGGATTAAATATGTTGGCGCTAGGAATAAATGTTTGGCACATGGATTAAATAGTATGGCGCTCAGATTATTTGAGTGGCGTAGGGATTATTTCAGCTGGCACTTGGATTAAAGTGAGTGGGAAAGCCTGTAGTTTTCGTTCGGTAAGCCTTCCGGGGAGAAACTACAGTAACGCGAGAACAAGTGCCGGGTGGCTTTTTCTTGATATACGTTTAAATGTCAGCAGCAGGACGAACTGATTATTAGGTGAGTAAACAGTTGCCAGAAGGAGAATAAGTAGTGCTTTCGTACCGAATTTTCACGACACGCTTCGCAACTTTACATGAACTCGCTCAGCAGTGCTAATCCATTTCCACCGTGAACATTTGCAAATATGCAAATAAAATGAATCAGGTTGTTTCAGAGACTAAGGCAAACATTCGGGACGGTGCCAGGCTTACGACTCTTTACGCACCGTTGAATACAGAAGACTGTTTCGGGGTCTCGTATTTTTCAAGTAATTGCTTTTTAACGTGGCAAAGTGCATATCGCTCGGGCAATCCTTGTCATTCCACGTGCTCGGAATTTTCTGAGCAAAACAAACAAACCAACAGCTCGAAGTACAGTGTGATTGAATGTCCGAGTGCAACAGAAAAGGTAGCAGACGGGGCAGAGTGCTACAAACACATGCCTGACCGGAATTGCTGAAAAGCATTTATACGTGACATTCCGCTAGCGCAGACGGATATTTTATAAACCGATGAGAGGACCATGCTCTCATTTGCAGATGCACTCAGCAAACGAATACAAAGGAGATAACACACTGTACTCAAGCAGGAATTCAAAATATCTTAAAAGTTGCTATATCTCGCGTTTATTTGCAGCACGCTCGTCTGCACTTGAATAAAGCGTAAAAACTGAACAAATAAAATGCAGTACAAAAGCACCTTCTCCCACTTCTCCGCTAAAAAAAAAAGAACACAAAAGCTGCAAACGAGAGAGAAGTAAGAAAACTAATTATTAATTCCGGCAAACGTAATACAGGGAGCCTTGTTTCCGCCGCTTCGTATGTAATCCACTCACAGATTGCCCAGCGGCAAAATGCACTCGCCTTTCTAATTTGACGCGCTGAAAAGCACGCTTGAAAAGTGCCTTGGGAAAGGAACTTCCCGATAACCGTGAGTAAATAATTTAATTGTGGCACCTGTTTTATTATGTCATGAAAATAAATTCAATTTCCCTTATTTGCCCGAATGGAAAACATTCTGGGTGGGTTCCTAATCTGAAAGCCGCAAGAATCAGCTTGACAAGAATCAGGAGACAATTTACATGGCAACATGTGACAACATACAAATGTTTACAAAGAGAATCGTATATCATACAGAATCATACATAATCGTATCTTTGTAAAAATGTACAAGTCAATACAGAGGTAGCAGAAGAAAAATTAACATAGATGGAACCTATAGCTATAACCGCACACCGATAAAAGCGTCAATACGAAATGCTCATATTTGCTAACAGATAAAGAAAAAGAAATGACGGTGTCATTAGTACAACAATAATCAACAATTGAAAAAAACATAGCGATACTTCGGACTGCAACGCAAGAACATGTCATTATTATATAAGGCAACCGAACACTGTAGTAATATATTATGTTCAACAAGGCAGATTGTTTAGAGACTACATGCTTATTGATTACTGAAGTGAATAAGTAGATAAGTAATCCACGAATATCTACAAGTATATACGAAGTACAAATATCTAAAACAAATATATTCGAATCAGAGCTATCCACAAGAAATATTTACAAGCAGAATTACCTACATAAGAGCAGCCCTGTCCTCCGCACCAGGTCAGATCACTGATCGTGGGCTGAGAAGCACCCGATTCTTTGGGCACTGGCCTACAGTGTTGAGCTCGAGTCGGTTTAAAGGCGTTGAGGGGTTTTGTTAGAGACGCTTTATAGAACGACTCATTATGCAAAGATAATGTTTCTGTCTGTTAGTTCCACATTGCCGTAGTCATAACGACGTTCTTGCGCCTTAATTGACTCTTTCATTCCTTCATACACCCTTTCTCTGTCCCTAAGTAAAACTTCCCTGCCTTCCCTTTTCGCTTATCTATCTATCTATCTATCTATCTATCTATCTATCTATCTATCTATCTATCTATCTATCTATCTATCTATCTATCTATCTATCTATCTATCTATCTATCTATCTATCTATCTATCTATCTATCTATCTATCTATCTATCTATCTATCTATCTATCTATCTATCTATCTATCTATCTATCTATCTATCTATCTATCTATCTATCTATCTATCTATCTATCTAGAAAGAGCAATTTGTTTGTACCTTGGTTTGTTTACATCAAAGCTGTGTATAGACAGGATACCTTGCAATTTTCTTTTTCGTCATACGTGGCTAGTTTCCTCAGACTCCCGGAGGTGGCGGTAGTCGTACACTTTTTGGCTCAATAAAATAAGTGATACCAGCGGCTTCCGAGGAGCACGTTCCCTTTGTGTTCTGTATGCGGGGCAGTATGATACAGCCACGTATACTTAAAACCCTAGAAGAGTTAAGCGCATAGGAGGAAAGATGAATGTCAACGGCGCCGGCGGGCGGCAAACACCAGTGAAGATCGCGCAAAAAACGCCAAGCACATGCGGCAAGCCAGTAAAGACGGCACATGTTGCGGAGTGGAGAATGAGGTGTTGAAGTTGGGCTTGGCGAGCAAACATCATTTATCACGCGCATTATGATGGCGCTGTCGCCGTCTCGCAGTTATACTCTACACAGAGGTTTCAACGTTGGTGGGCATTTTGACAATCTGGCCTTCGATACCAAGCCAGCATCCGCCATGTAACCTCTGGTCGTGTGCTAAGCAGCTTCGCTGGTGACCTACCATGACATAATGGAACGACTCGGAAGATTTTCTGGCGTCCTAGCTTTAGGTTAAGGACATTATACTAAATGGAGATCACAGTTCTATCGAATCTATGTGCATTGCAGGAAATCGAGAATATATCGCCGTAGATTTATTGGGCGTACTTGTCGAGGTAAACCAGCAGGCTCTAGTTCACACGTCTCCCAGAATCTAACGTGACGCGACCTTAAACATCATACGTACGCAGTAAGAGAGCGCGCGCAAGACACCAGCAGCCATCTTGCTTCTTCGAGGTTCTGCACGCGCCGCAGGTTGCCTGCTTGCAAGATAGCGAACGCAGGTATTATAATAGGAGGGCTTACAACAGGCTCAGCCGGCTTAGCAGCCAGAGTAGAAGACATGAGCTCACCTCCGCCTCAACAGCACTTTGTGGTTTGCTGCACAGGCATGCAAATAAATGAGCGCGCATCAAGCCAGCGTCCATGTCCGCTCACCCTCTCGCAATCCCCCCTCCCCCCCCCCCATTAGCAGCGTGCCGTAAGTACTACGCGTTCTTCGGCGGAAGCTTTGAAACTGTAAACACAGGGGACATGTATGCGACGACCCTGTAATTTGCAGGGGATCTAATCTGCTTGGTATATAAGACAGCAGCCTTCTCCGCGGACAAGCTTGAAAAGACCGAGCTACAAGCGCGAAGCTTCGCCTAATACGTAGTCTAGTTTCCCGGCACTCGATTCATCATCATAATCAGCCTGTCTACGCCCACTGCAGGGCAAAGGCCTCCCCCATGTTCCGCCAATCAGCCCGGTCCTGTGCTTTCTGCTGCCACGTTATACCTACAAACGTCTTAATCTCATCTACCCACCTAATTTTCTGTCTTCCCCTCACGCGTTTGCCATCTCTTGGAATCCAGTCAGTTGCCCTTAATGACCACCGGTTATCCTGCCGACGTGCTGCCCGGCCCATCTCCATTTCATCTGCTTGATTTCAACTATGATATCCTTAACCCCCGTTTGTTCCCTGACCCACTCTGCTCTCTTCCTGTCTCTTAAGGTTACAAGGTTACACCTATTATTTTCCTTTCCATCGCTCGCTGCGTCGTCCTCAATTTAAGTTGAACCCTCTTTGTAAGTCTCCAGGTTTCTGCTCCGTAGGTAAGTACCGGTAAGATGCAGCTGTTATATACCTTCTTTTTGAGGGATAATGGATCCACAGCGGATCTACAGCGGTTCCACAGCCACTACAGTCCTTCATAAAGAAAGCGACAGAATCCCAATAGAGAAGGGCGTACGGCAGGGAGACACGATCTCTCCAATGCTATTCACCGCGTGTTTACAGGAGGTTTTCAGGGCCCTAGATTGGGAAGAATTAGGGATAAGAGTTAATGGAGAGTATCTCAGTAACCTGCGATTCGCTGATGACATTGAATTGATGAGTAACGCGGGAGACGAATTACAGCTCATGATTACTGAACTGGATAGGGAAAGCACAAGAGTAGGTCTGAAAATTAATATGGAAAAAACTAAAGTAATGTGGAAGAATCTTGGCAGAGAACAGCGCTTTGCGATAGGTGGCGAGACACTGGAAGTTGTAAAGGAGTACGTCTACTTAGGACAGGTAGTAACCGCGGAGCCGAACCATGAGAGTGAAATAACTAGAAGAATAAGGATGGGGTGGGGCTCATTCGGCAAGCATTATCAAATCATGAATGGTAGTCTACCACTATCCCTCAAGAGGCACTCGATTGATTGCTATTTATCTTACGTTATGAGCTGGCTGCGCACATCGGGCACGCAAATCCAGGTCGCCGGAGTAGCGATATAGGGACACAAATTTCGCTACCTACAAGAAATGCTCGGAGTTACCAACTCGGCAGAAAAGCGACACCCCAAAAGTGCTTGGTAGCGTAAGGCTTGCAAGTTCGTGCAAAAGTACGTACCTAATCCCAGATGTGCGATCTTTGTCACGCGGCAGAACTAAACGGGATGCTTGGTCTCGAGTTTGGTCACCCAGAACGTTCGTTCTGGGCGGTACTAGAGATCAAGCGAGATTACACAAGCACCATTTTCCTAGATTACAGCAATGCGTCTGTGTCTTTCTCCTCCAAAGATGTGAAAGTAGGTGTTCATATTGTCGTGTTGTGCAAGACGCCTTTTATTTTGGCTGCTAACAACGTCCCAAAAATTTGAGGGACAGGCGCTGTCTTTTCGGCAATGCTGTCAAATGAGTGGCTTTTTATTTTTGAGAATCTGCTTCACGATACTTCAAAAGAAATCGCATGTTCGCCGCAAGGGCGAAGCAATTAATGCTATAGCAACACTGAACCGCTGATACAAACGTCTGGCTGCTTTCTTTATTGCGAAAAAGTGCACCACAATATGCCCAAAAACACGTGGGAAGTATAGGGCTTGCCCTGTCCCCTTAAAGTGATGTAATTCTTCGAAATAACGCAGAGTTTGCATACACTTAATGGCAAAGTGGGTAAACAGCCCAGAAAAGCTATTGTCACCACCTGTCAGTCAGAGGAAGTTGCCGGGCAGATTCAAATGGCTGACGTATCTGCCCCCGAAGCACACCACGAAAGCACAAACAGTAAGAGCGGGTCCTTTAACATGCCAGCGAACGCCGGTTGTGGTCCAAAGATCGAGTCAGAGTCAAGAGTTGGCAACACTGACAAAAAAATCACAGTTTTGCCACAAGAGTGAAGCAATGAATGGGATAGCAACAAACTGGAATGTTGTACCATGTAAGGCTAACAGCTAACTCTTCTGGATCTGATCTCGTGTAACTACGAAATGCGGGTGCTTCAGAGAGCGAAGCGGTTTTCGTGTTGTCTGTCGTCTCAACACAAAGTAAGCGCTGAGAGCACAACACGTATAGAGCCACCTAGAGATGCTTAATCGAGATAGCCCCTGCCAGCGCTCACAACCGTGCCCTTCACAGTTCACAGTTGCTGAGAGTGTCCATCGAATTGCTATTACAGTAATATATTCTAAATCAAGACAGTTCAAACATCTCTGATACATGCACACTTGGCTAGTTAAATCACAATACAACTTGTTTGGGTTTAACGATAATGGCGAAACAGTTATTCAAATTGCGCTGAAATAGAAACTCAGGCACTCTAGCATATTCAAGAACACCTAAAGTCATTTCATATTGACCGGCTCTACTAGTTCCTTCTTGTGGACTGTATTGCTGAGCAGGGCTAACCAAGTAATCCCAGACTGCCCTTCGGCAGTCTGGGATTACTTGGTTCTTGTCGGAGTCAGTCTCAGATACTTCTCTCACTTTTCAAAGTGCTTCCTCAGTGACTGCACAGCGTCATCTCCTGACACTTCTTCTCTGGCCGATCGAAGCACTCTACTATATCATAACACAACTGAACCACAACTCACCAACTGAACCTTTCCCCTGTCTCCACGCGGCTATATTGAGTTGCACTTGGTTCGAGTCCCTGACATGACTCATCCATGCACAGCCCAGCGAAGGCCTTGGAAGAGCGAGTTCCCTCTTGCACGTTCGTCTCGAAGCGGTGGTAGCAGCCTCACTCCACATGGCATTGTCTCTCAAGTTCTAAATTTTTCCAGCTTTTGCACCAGCGCTTGACGCGAAGCATGCTGCCGGTCGGCGGGCTGCCTTCTCTGGAGGGGGTGAAGGGGCGCACTTTGGAGAAGCGGCCGTTGTTGGCGTCTTGAGTTGCTGCGCAGGCTCGGTTGGTGCTGTGATTTGACGCGTTGCTTTCTTGCATGTTGTTGCTATGCTCGCATGCTCGTGCGGAAACACCTTGTTTTGTGGCTAATTAAACTGTCCCATTTTTGGCCTTTCAGAGTGCAGGGGCCAGTGGTGAAATCCCACTTACAGTGTTAGCCCTCATAGATAATCAGGTAGGCAGCTGTAGCTTTTTGTAATTTATGTTCGCTGTTGATGCTTTAGTATTCATCACTATTAGTTCCTCTGCTTTCATCATATGGGCTGATAATGTTTTTTACACTGCTGCTGCTGCTGCTGCTTCCACTGTGCTTGCACTAATCAGTTTTGTGTGCACAGACTGTGCTTTCTCGCATTATGATTACACCTTTTCTTTTGGGTAATTGACACTGATTTAGAGGTGTGGGTGTTACAGCGGATGAAGTTTTGGGACAGATAGTTCAGAAGTCGGACAAGGCACATGTTCACTTCGCCTTGTATTAAAGGGGCCTTGCAACGCGTTTCCATGTAATCACCAAATTACTTATTGCCTTGCAAATCGACTGCAGCAAAAATCTGTCAAGTACAGTCTGTCTGTTTTACAATTGGTCAAGTACGAGCAAAGTTACAGGGATTTGTCGTACGCTTTAAGCGTTTTCTCTCCTTTAGTGCGAGCGTGCTGAAAGCTACGCAGGGGGTGATGACAAAGGGACAAAAGCTACGTTCATTCGTCAGCGCGCGTCATTCCCTTGAGGACTTCCTTTTTTTTTTCTTCGAACGCGGGGCTTACTTTCAAAGTGATTGCGAGTGAGCACATGGTCGCATGGTAGCCTCCCGCAGCGCCAGTGTACTTTGTGCTTATGGAGCGGTCATTTGGGCTTATCGCATCACTTGTCGAGGGAAGAGGGAGCAATTTCTAGCTGACTAATATAAATGGTCAATTCCAGGCCGCGTGCTGTGCTATGTTTGCCTCACATGCTCTCAGGAGATTCGACTTTCGGTCAGCATCGGCATTGTTTTCTGACCATGCTCGAACAGTGTTGTGGGCTCCTTTAACTGCTTCATGAAAAGCACGGTGTGTATTTCGCTATAAATGGACAAAAAAAGAAACCACACATTTGAGCATGTCTCATTCCTATATATTTACCATTATCTGCTCTTTATAAGAGTGATTTACGTTAAAACGTTAGGTGCCTCAAGGAGTAGCTTAGTCAGCATGAGTGATCAGGAACGAGATCAAAATAGTGGACAACAAACAACGAACTTCAGAGGTGCCGCTCTCTCCTGCTGCCGAGTGCCAACATATTCGTGCTGTATATTGGCTCAAAGTTTCACTTTTCAGTTACGCTGTTTGGCTGAACATTCAGAACAGGACTCAGGCCAAGTGATGCTCAAACAAAGGAGCTAGCAGACAGGAAAGAAACTTCTGCTTTATTTATGGTGTCTAGAGAGAGAGCATCCCATGCGTTCGCTCCCAATCATGCAAATCCTTGACACGGCCGAGAGCTTGCTCAGTGTATCTGTCGAAACCGGCTCATGGCGAAACATGTTCGAAACTTGCCTGTTCACCACGTCCCGTAACAGCTGATATGGAGAGTTACACCGAAGGCAGAATAGGCGACCATCTGTGCAAAGGCAGCGGGCGTGCGTTGAACCCCACTAGTTGCACTGAACTGTTACAGTAGTTTCAGTTGCATAAATGATTAAACTGTCTCTGTTGACTGTTTGTGTTGCGCTTTTTTTTTTGAAGGCAACGGAACTGAGCGACAGCCCGTGACACACTGCACAATGTGTGTGTCGACAGTAGCGTGTGTCGCTCGGTTTCTTACTCCCTTATTCCCCTCCCCATGTGTACGTCATCAAACTGGACGTAGTCTGGTTAAACTCGCCGCCTTTCCTGTATCCCCCTCTTTCTCTCTCTCTCTCTCTCACTGTCCGCAATTACAAAACCAGTTCACAATGACTCGGATAGAAACGGTGCACAGGGTGAGATGGTAAGAAGGGACGTACAACAGCGCTGTTTACATGCAAGGCATGAACATGCGCTTCTCCAGTCACGGGCAGCCAACCTTTCTCCTTAAGAATGGATAAATCCGACTTTGGATAACGCGTGTCTTGGAAGTTGGCGCTACGAATGCGGAGGTGTGTATGTCCTGGTAACATGGAGCCGTACATATTTTCAGGGCTTCAGGAAATGGGCACAAAGCTCGCAGAGCTCTTCTCGTGCGTAGGCACCGTTACAGAGTAATGTCCGTCCCATTCCACTTCGCGATTTTTCAAGTCGAGGGAGATGGTATGCCCACAGCGTTACTTTTTGTTTTTGGTTTTCTCGCGTGCTACAAAAGATGGCTTGTCTGAGCAAATGGAACGAAGAGGTCCCACGCCTCTCCTTGTAAATAAATGCTTTTCACCACCACCACTTCAATAATGACCCAAGCAGGATGAGGCGGTGCTCTCTTCATAAGAGAATCAAGCTCTTGGGCAAGGAATTTCTATATGACGCCGCTGAGGCCAAATCACGTAGTTCGGACTTCGTGTATTGCATTTCTGCGTTTTACAGAGAAAGCTGTCATGAAATCACAACAAGGGCCGCTTTTGGCGCCGTAGTTGTCCGCCGCCGTTGTCCGTAACAACTATCACGCGAAATAATATAAAAAAACAAAATAAGAAAAAAATATCGAGGATGAAACGAAGTTCGAACCTGCGTCCTCTGCGTGGGAGTGGGATCCAGATCCCCTACATAAATGTCGCGCAACGCAAATGCTCTTGACACGCCAAAATATCACCAAATTTAAGTTTTTTTTTTTGAAAACGTTTCACTAGGTTCCGCACATCTGTTCTGAGCGTCGTTCTCCTACCACACATGGATAGTTATTTCTTTGTAAGCCAACCTGTGATTAAATATATACACTGCGTGTGGCGATGGCGTAGCACACGCTTCATTTTAACGCGATAGCGTTAGAAAGCTCGTTTCGCTGAAATGCTGCCGTCGGTGTCGGCGTCGCTAAGTCGCTTGTGAGCGAAAAATCGTCCGTGGCCGAACAATTGAGAAATATGCAAATAAAATAAACAATAAAAATCTTCGGTACCATTCAGGATCGAACCCGGGCCGTTTGCATGGCAAGGAGGTGTCCCACCCCACAGCCACCATGTTACTTGCAACTGCTTCGGGAAAAAACACTACATAAATGCCATGTAGTGGAAGGAGTCTCCTAAACGCATTTTGTTCGGCAGGTCTCATGAGGAAAATGAGCCCATTCGGCAATTTTTAGGCGCATTGGCGAGGCCATCAAACTACGTTTTTTTCCGTGACGCCATGCTTCGAAAAAAGCCGGGATAGTGCAGCTATCGCCGCTAAAAACACACATAAACTTTCAAACAGCTCTGAAAATAGACAATTATGTCCATCTAGCGGAAAACATATGAAGCCAACGCCTCCTTTCTAGAGGAGGCGTTGATAAAGCAAGGAGGAGGAGGAATAAACTTTATTGCTGATAAATGGGAGTGGGAATGGGGGAACCAGACTGGACGGGGGGTAGATTGGGACCCAGGGGGCCGCAACACTAGCAGACCAGTCCGCCAGCCTGGTCTGTATGTGCCAGTTTGTGCTCCTTAAGGCAAACAGCAAACGTTAGATAATGTGCTGCCATCTGTGAGGCATTGTGAGAAATATGTCTCGACTCTAGCACAGGGAAGTGCTTTAGATCGAAAACCTGTACCATTACTAGAGATACATTGCGCGCGCGCGTGCGTGTCTCTTTGTGCGTGTGCGTGTGTGTGTAACAACACACATTAATAAGTATGCACTTAGTGGTAGAAGTGCGCACTAGGGGCCGGATTTCGCTGTCGCGTTCAACTCTTAAAGGCGAAGCTTAAGGGTCCTCCAATTTTTGTCAGGCGCAATTATCGATAGGCAGCCGCACGTATTAAACAGCACTTCTTCCTTAGTAACCTAGGAGATGTGTTCGAAGACGCCTGCGCGACATGAGAGACGCGGTATTCGTAGCTGTCACTCGTATTGCAAGCAAAGTGAATCGCGGTCTCAGGGCCCAAAGAAGTAAAATGAAATAGGCCGTATCAAACAAAATTCGGTGGCTGAAATGAGTTTGACATGTGCATAATAGCGGGCATTGCGCAAATCTTTGCCACACGAGACGCCTGCACGCGCCTGGATGACAGAGGCAGTGCGTGAAGAAATCGAATTACGGCCAACATTCCTTCGTTAGTCCCCGTCATGGAGGAAGGAAACAAAGTTTTGCTACAAGGGCTAACTAATGAATCTCATATGAACAAATTGCATTGACACACGAAGTAAGCCTACTGTACTTTGATACATTTCCAGCGCTTAAGCCGCGCACCTTTCGGTAGCGGCCCGGCACGGATATCACGGTCTTCATCCCGTATTTTTTATGACTTTGTGGCTGAAGTTTCGTGACATTTCTAAACGGTATTTACATTTTTTTCTCGCCTATTGCGATTATTAACGCATCGTTCTGATATGCCATGCAGGCAGGACTGGTCACGAGCGTACTTTTCGTAAGGCATCTCATGCGGTCACCATATGTTGAAACATGACTGTGGAACAAAAACTGTAAATTTCAGAGCGGGCATATCGATTTTAGTCCTTCTAGAGATCAGTATTGATAAATGTTGTTCGAATTCTGACACCAAAACTCCTTCAGAAATAACCAGTATGTGAGATACGGGAATTACCTTGTTTCAAATGGCAAAGTTAGCTGACCTTCTGTTCAAGCTAGTCTCCCCCCTCCACCTCCTGCTCCAAACTTTAGTCCTGACCCTTTAATCCAATTTAGTCCCGGTCCTTGCGGGACAAAATTTCGTGACTGCGGTCCGCTAGCTGTGGTGATCTTGAGACTGGCTTAAGCGAAATGAAAAAAACAAAAAAAAAACAAGTACGCATGGAAAGAAAGAGGCACAGTAAGGACGCAGGTCTTCAACAAAATTTATTACACGGAAGGAACTGGTTTTGATATGGCCACATGCGCCGACATATGATACAACAGGGAATGTGGCGAGTACATATTACCATTCAACAGTAATGCACATTCATGTTGTAGCTACACATAAACTCGTTCCTTCAGGGCAATAAATTTTGTTTATTCAAAGAGCGTACAAGTGCAGCAGTCACAGCACGTACAAGTGTATAATCCGTCTAGAGATCTCTGTCGAGATAGGGCACGCCACCGTGCCCTTATGATTAAACTGCACAATTGCTGCCCGAGCGACGTGGGCCCAACCCTTCTCCGACGGTACCCCTTGAGACTGAGGGAGCCGGCCGACGTGTTACATCGCTGCTTGAGCCCTGCCCGACTGCAGCCTTCGGAAGCTCTCATGCACTTCCGCGACCACGCACAAACTATGGTTTTCAAACACTGTCCTACTGTCTTCCCTCCACTCTAAATAAATATAAACTATGCGATGAAAACATACGTTATGTTCCTAAAAACGCATTGCTTCAACTAATATTATGAATATCAACCTTGCTTTTGTGTTTCTTGAAAATGTGTGTTTCTTGCTGATGCTTATCACTTTGCTTTGTGTATTTTTATTTTAATATTGCAACAAGTGGGAATATTTGTCATGTTGCTGCTGTTATTGTATTGGGAGGTGGCACCAGTCAAGCTGCCTATATGCAGCTTTTATCCCACCATCCTTGCTGTATATACGTGTTTTGTAACTATGTGGCAATAAACTTCAACAACTTCAACTTCATATGGTGCTTTATGGCGCACGGGCCATTTGATGGCCAAAGACCGCCAGGTCATGGGACAAAAGATATGAACAGTGATTATGGTAAGTGACTGCATAAGGGCCCTAAGATTCTGCGCACTAAAGGTGCGTAAAACATGTAAGCATCAAAATCATCAGAGTGACGTGAAATGTGCGCAGTGAATACGAATGGCAAGTGATTGCGGTAATAAAATTATGGGGATATGATATTGGCATGAATGCCTCTTCAATGCCCTTGTGTCGAAGGGCCGCGAGGCAGACGCTTTTCCTGTTGTAGCTACCACAGTAGCAACCTCTTTTCAGAGGTCGTGCTACAGATTGCTTCGATATATGACGTGACAGCTATGAATACCTTTTAAAAACGCGAACAACGACTCGCATTTCACATTCGGTTCTCTACCAAGAACAGTGAAATTTGCTCTCGGTAAGCTAGTGGGAAGTGCGTTTTTTCAAATAGGGTCTAATTCACTACATTGATCTAATAATATGTGAACGACGGTGAGTGGTTCACCACAATTCTCACACATGGGTGGATCACCACTGGACAGAAGGTATGCGTGTGTGCTGTGTATGTCTCTTGTTCTGTGTCTGATAAGTGTTCTGAGCGGCGTGACTTCGCTAGTGACGGCCACTTCACGAGATGGCGCTTGATGAGATGAAGTTTATTTTATGTTTGCCTATCTCATAGTTGCTGCGAATAATCCCTGAACTTTCGTTTTAGGAAGGGCTCTAGGTCTATTGCAGGGGCAGTTATGGATCTATCGGCAGCGTTTGCGTGGACGGATGCAGCTAGCTGGTCCGCCAACACGTTTCCTGGGTTCTCGCGGTGCCCTGGCACCCAGCACGTTACACACTACAACATGCGGTTTGAGTCTGCAAATCGTGCACACGAGGGAGTATAGAGAGACAAGGACAGGATTTCTGTGTTATTTCAGGGTTTTTAAATCTTTGAATACACTTAGGGAATCGGTGAATATCACTGCATTTTATAAAAAGTTTTCATTTGTTGATGTACTTAACGGTCGGAAATATCGCATAAGCCTCGACTGTGAAGATGCTTGTATTAGGGTGCAGAATACCGGAATCCGAAAAGGATGGACTGACACCTGCATAGGACGCACCAGTGTGAGACTTCGAAGCATCCGTAAAGAATTCAGGGAAATTGCATTTGTCCTGTATTTCGATGAAGCAATATGTGCAAGAGCCGCGTGTTTCGTAACTTCCACGAAGCATGCGGGCCTCAAGCATTTTCGCCTCCACCGAAAATGCATCCGCCACGGCCAGGATTTGATCCTCGTCACCTTCGGGTCAGTGGCCGAGCACCATAGCTATAGACAATCGTGGTGGGTCATGATAGACAATCAAGAGCACACCCAAAATCTAGGAAGAAAGAATGAGCTTCAAGGCATTGATAAATTATCACAAATATCGTGAAAAAAAACGCATTTTAAATGTATAAAAGAAGAAGAGAGAAAGTGGAGGACAAGGAAAGACACAGACGCTAAAAGAAAAGTAATAATAATAATAAGAAGAAGAAGAATAACTATAATAATAATATCTGGGGCTTAACGTCTCAAAACCACGATATGAATGTGAGAGATGCCGTAGTGGAGGGCTCCGGAAATTTGGACCACCCGGGGCTCTTTAACGTGCACCTAAATCTAAGTACACGGGCCTCAAACATTTTCGCCTCCATCGAAAATGCAGCCGTCGCGGCCGGGATTTGGTCCCGCGACCTTCGGGTCAGCAGTCGAGCGCCGTAACCACTAGAGCACCGGGGCGGGGCAAGCAAAAAAAAAAAGGACAGAAGTTACTCTGAAACGTGAAGGGTGCAGGAAACAGGTTGAGAAATGCTTGAAATGTCCATTTTGTATGTATTCTGAACATATACGCTTTGTTATTGCGTCTCCCTTACTACTAAAGATGCCCAGATAGAGGAGGCACGATACGACAATCAAGAATAGCACACATATGGGAACAGCAGATACTAGTGTCAGAAACGTAAGAAACGTATTCAGAGGCAATCATTGTAGTGGCATAGCTGACAAGACCTTCGGCCGCCTCTATACATCGCTTGTATTCAAAAACGCAGAAGCAGAATACACGCAGTCAGAACTACGCGTTTTGTCCTCAGTGGTATCATATTGAACTTCCTTGCTCAAGAGATTGATAATCTTACGAAGACAGCACCACCTCCTCCTGCTTGGTTCAATATTGAAGCGGCATTCCATTTGCTCAAACACGCCCTCTCTGTTCCACTTGAGAAAATGAAAAAACACATAGCAATGCTGTAGGCATACCATCTCCCTCAACTTGAAAGATCGCGAAGTGGAACGGCGGGCACATTCTTTTACAACGGCTCTAATGCACGACAAGACCTCTTCTAGCTTTGCACCCGTTTCCTGAAACCCTGCAAATATATACGGCTTCGGTGTTCATACAGACCTCCGCATTCTTGGCAACAACTTGCAAGACACGCGTTATCCAAAGCCGGACTTATGCATCCTTAAGGAGAAAGCCAGGCTCTCTGTGACTGGATAAGCGTATGTTCATGCCTTGCGTGCAAACAGCGCTGTTGTATGTCTCTTCTTACCATCTGACCCTGTGCACCGTTTCTATTTGAGTCAATGTGAACTGGTTTTGTAATCGTGGACAGTGTGTGTGAGAGAGAGAGAGAGAGAGAGAGAGAGAGAAGTAATACAAGAAAGGCCTAGAGGTTAACCAGACTACGTCCAATTTGATGCGCTATACATAGGGAGGGGAATAAGGGAGTAAGAAAGCGGGAGACACACTGCTCTCGGCACACTCATTGTGCAGTGTGTCACTGGCGGTCGCTCAGTTCTGTTGCCTTCAAAAACCGCAGGGGGGAAGGGGGTAAAGTGTGTCCGTGGGGCTTTCTGACCTGATGAGCTGTTAGGCCGGGCTCCGAAGATCTTTCCTTTAGTAATAGGCCGATCATCGTGTGAAATCAGTAGTTAAAATGCGGGTACATCTATGGAAAGGCGAAAGCTTGTGTTGTGACAGCTACTATGATAGACGCTCACACAAAGCAAGTTCGGCCGATCCCACGCACACTGGGAATAGACGTTATGCGAAGCATGCAGTGGGAGGGTGACTGACGCGTGATTTCTTTACATTGAGCGAAACGTTGCGATATGACGCTAAAGATATGTGCAGTTGGTATGCGCACACACATATGTTGAAGAGTTGCACATGTGTTATAAAACCAGTTGTTTACCGTTGCGTAACGATGTGCAACAGCAACGTGGGTATTAACAACACCAGACGCGGTAACCTGATATGTAGTGCTCATACTTGTCCATTGTAATGGAAAACGCACGCGCGTTTCACGAACCCGTGTGCATGTGTGGAAGGGGCTCTTGAGAGTTATCAGGTGGATGGCGGCAAGCGGATTTTTTTTTTTTGTTATTATAATTGACGTGCACAACGCAGACCTCGCCGATTCCGCTGCTTGTCTGCGTGTGGTCTTTGTGTGTTGGAAGTTGGATGCGGCCAACGTTGACGTTTCGCATCGCCGTGTTCTTATATGGGCCAACACCTCCGCACCTGCAATGAAGCTGCCTGCTGTGGGCGATACAGTGGCCTCATCGCTCCAGGTTTCACAAAGTGCTAACACGCCAGTTTCTGTGAGGAGAGCGTCTTGATCGAGGTCGTGTACGTAGACGGGCATAGCCTGTGCGTTGAGAGCGGTGAGCCTGGAGTGATTGTGGTTGTGGCAAGGAATGAAGGCTGTAGCCTGGTCCAAGACAATGTCTAGAGGCCTGTTCACTAGCCGGGTCACGTCGCCGACAGGCTGCCTGTCAAGATGTCAAGAGAGCAGGCGACACGTGGGATCCTGAAATCCCTTCTTGTGTTCTTGAGGTATAGGCCGTCGAGGCTAGTGTCCCTGGAAAGTGTTACGTAGACCAACTTCAGTGGTCGTCGTTTATTGTATCCGTAGACTACCTGGGCGTATGTGGCCCTTTGTAACTTATATATAGTTATGGCCTTGCCTTGCGCAAGGCGAAACTTTGTGAAGCCACAGTCGCGCGAGGTCGCCGTGTTCGTCACGCTCGATGTACCACAAGGTACCCATCTTTCCATTAACGATGCCGTCGGTTACGTCAATGTTAGCCGTGATCATGTACGGCTTGCCGATGGTCAGGCAAATTGAGGCCGGCAGGCCCCCCATGTCGCTTGCGTTCATGTTGGCCGCCTTGGTGTGTACCCTGTGTACCTGCTCGTTCATATGGCAAGTTATCGCATGCGGGATGTCATAACGCACGGTGCCACGTCCAGGCACTGTGCATTATAGCGGTCGACGTCCGCATTGCTGTAGCACGGCTGCTCGATCCTCCTTTTGGTGCGGCCCGCCGAATGCTCCTCTCCGCCTGTGACAGTGCTAGTTCCCTTTGAACCCGCCGCGTCGGCTATGGCGCTAGCTATCGGCGACGCGGGGGTTCATCTCAAAGCGCTCTTCGGCCACAGCTGTCTGCGCGGGTAGTTTCATGCGGTTCTGCTCAGTGTTTTGCTTCTTTCTTTAGGCCTTGTCCCGTGCGCTTCTACAGCCACGCGAAATGATCCCTGATCTCCAATTCGCCTGACTGCACACTTTACTGAGACACCATTATCAATGAACGGGGCGCGGAGAAATATCTTGAACTGCATCGTTCCAGGAACGCGCCTCAATAATGAAGGCAGAGCTACGTAAGGTTGTTCGGAAGAAAACGGCGGGCGCTTCAGTGAATTTCAGGCCTATAACTATATTCTTTTCTTTTACATCAAAAGAGAAGTTTTTGAATACTGTTGTAACTGATTTCCCTGATGCATGCGAATGCACAGGCATGAAGGTGAATCGAAAGCGTTGGTGAGGATAATGGTGCTAGTGCGTTTTCTGTCTGTCTCACTCTATTGCTTAAAAAACTGTTTTCTTTGTCTAAATATGTTGTCAAGAACGTTGCTTGATGGTTGACGGCATGATAGATCCGAAAGCTATACTATAATTGAGTCCGCCAATTTGATCAGAGATGTTCTAAAGACCAACGCTCACTTGCATTGTGTCTACAGTGCATCCAAAATATGCCTCAACTCAATGAAACAATCAACGGACAAAATCTATTAACATAGTCCCGTAATCTCTTCCACTTCAAGTTATGCTTTCATAATGCGTTGGAGTAACTGAACGTATGGAGAGACATTTAATACTATCTGGTCTCTTCGGTCCATTCTGTACCGTTCACGTGTTCTTCAAGTAACAATAAAACGCATGAAAACGGTAGGGTAGAAAGAACACGCAAGTTGTCGGCGTCAAAGCGACATCACTATTTTTATTTATTTCAAGGTACCTTACAGACCTCATCGGAAACATTTTGTCAGAGGGCATCGCAGGACAAAGGACAACAACAACAAAAACAACAAAAACTGACAGACTAGAGGCAGAAAATATTACAAAAGAATGTGCTACCAAGATTGTGCTAAGAATAAAAAAAAATATGGGAGAGAAATGGCAAAATTACCCAGAAAAAAAAAAACGTTGCTCGTGCGTTATAAAAAAAGAGAGGGCAGAAAATGCGCATTGTTCGTGCACGTAATCTAATATAAAAAACATAAAAAAACAAAAAGAAACTTATAAATAACACATCACACGGCGATATATGACATCACATATGTGCGGATGAAACAGAATTGCTACGACAAAAGCTGAAGCTTGAAGAGTTGCCCAATTTTTTTCTGTGTGCGTTTACGCGAGATCAGTTCCGCCTTACAAATACCTAAGCCGCGGAATTCAAATTCGTGCAGTCATTGAAGAAGCGAAAAAGTTCCTCACATCCACGTTGCAATAACTGCGCATAAATTACGATTATACATAACAGAATAAGAAGTAGGTGTCGGACATCCACGTTGCAATAACTGCGCATAAATTACGATTATACATAACAGAATAAGAAGTAGATGTCCGCTTCTGTCAAACCAAGCTCTTCATTTTTAATTGCTGCGTTAATATAACATAAAAGGCATGGTTTAATTAACACCGAAGCTGTTCTAGCCCTGCGTAAAATGTTTGACGTGACCTAAAACTATCATAATTATGAACCAGCACGCGCTCTCTTCGTGCTCCTCTTCGTCTTCTTCTGCATGTTGTACTTCGCTCGCAGAACACGTCGGCCGATTGATCCGGCGTATAGCAAGGAAGTCAGAGAAAGAGAGAGATTGAAAGGAAGAAAGAAGAAGGGAGAAAATCTTGGTGAAAAAAAAATTCCTCTCGAGGCGGCGGGATTCGAACGCGCGCACCCACGATCCGAAGGTGGGCGTCTTAACCACTCGGCTATCCAGGCACGATGACAGAACTTGTATAGCAAGGGGGTAGGACATCGTATGGCAAGTGGGTAGGAAAGGGAAGTGAAAGCGAGGAGGAGAGATGTGAGGGTGAAGAGAGAAAGGTAGAGGGGAGAGAGTAAAGCATCGCTTATAACGAATGAGAAAGAGAGAAATAGAAAGAAAGAAACGCAGAAATAGGAAGAAGGAGAGAAAGACAGCAAATCAAAGAAAGAGAAAGAAACAAATAGAGCGAGAAAATATAGAAAGAAAAAGGAAGAAAGCGAGAAGTAGAGAGAGAGAGAGAGCGAGAAATAGAAAAGAAAGACAGAAGGAGAAAGAAATAGAAATAAACACATACAAAAAAGAGAAAGAAATCAACCAGCTCCGCTTCGCGGACAACGATGAAACAGCGAACGTGATGGCGTTGTATTCGTCAGGCTAACGCTTTTATATGTTTTGGAAGGCTCTCAGGTATGTTGTATCACTCTTCTTTATTAGGAGCTGTTTGTTAAGCTTTGTGGTGGTAGTATATCTTTATTGGACCTTGACCATACCATTGTCATACTCTGGTTTAGAGGAAGCCTTTAAGCCCTTCTATGTTG
Organism: Rhipicephalus sanguineus; assembly: GCF_013339695.2. NCBI lineage: Eukaryota > Metazoa > Arthropoda > Arachnida > Ixodida > Ixodidae > Rhipicephalus > Rhipicephalus sanguineus. The sequence goes on along the minus strand of NC_051183.1, from coordinate 20,024,193 downwards.
CATGACTGCTCTTTATTAAACACTCTTTGTTGAGCTTTGTGGTGGTAGTATAGCTTTATAGGACCTTGACAATAGCACTCTCTTACTTTAATTTTTTTTACTGATATATAAAAATTTGGAAGGAAGGGAATATGAAAGGGAGAAGGCAGGGAGGTTAACCAGAGAGCAGTCCGGTTGGCTACCCTACGCCGGGGGAAAGTGAAGGGGAGTGGAAAGATGGGAGAGACAGAGAGAGAGGGGGCGAAAAAAAAAGGAAATGATCAATAAATGCACTGACACGTATGTGGCGGTGGCACTGTAAAAATAGTCACAAGCACTCACAAGCGTTCACACAGGCCAGTAGTCCTTAAAAAGCAGAAAAGGGCTTTAAATGCCTTGTGGGCCGACGAGCGATGGGGACGGTGCTCCAGAAGCATCTGCACGGAGAGCGGCCGATCGTCCAATCGTCGCATCGCATCAGAAAGAGTTCGTCTTTTAGAGGCAAATCGAGGGCAGCGGCATAGCAGATGATCGATGTCTTCCTCAGTACTGCAGGACCTCGCATGTCGCACTGTCGTTGATTGCAATTAAGGTTGTGTATGCCTTCGTGAAGGCAACTCCTTACCAAAGCCGACAAAGAAGTGAAGCCTCACGTCGACGAAGTGCGGATGGAGGTCGGAGTTCCAGCGTAGGGTTTATTTGGTGGAGTCTCGTACGTCTTATACTTGGCATGTTCCACTCCGCCAAACAGAGACTATGTGCCAGTTGACGAAGCTGCCTCGCAGCGTCTGTCCTGGAAAAAGGAATCGGAACGGTGGTCTCTTCTTGATGGGATGTGCGAGCAGCGTTGTCTGCGGAAACATTGCCACTGATCCCGAAATGACCAGGTAGCCGCTGAAAGTCAACCTCGTGGCCTTTTTCTTTGACGCGGTGATGAATCTTGAGAGTTTCGTACGTAAGCTGTGGGTGGCCGCCGCGTAAGAGAGGTGACCACAGGCACTGTAACTCCGGTTTCGAGTCGAAGAAAACAGCCCATTTGCTCGGTTTCTCCGAATCGATGTACTCTAGGGCACCACGCCGAGCCGTAAGTTCTGCCACCGTAGATGTAGTTACATGGGATATTTTGAGTCATAGGGTTATTTCTCGTGTTGGCAATACGCATCAAGGATAACGCAAGCGAATGTGGTACAGAGGTTACAATGCTCGGCTGCTTACCAGAAAGTCGCGCTTTCTGTTACGGCCGTGGCGGTCGCATTCGATAGAGGCCAAATGAGGTCCATTTAATGTATGATGTCAGTCATGCAGTCATTTGAACCTGCACCACGTGGTTCAAATTTGCGGAGCCCTTCACCACGGCGTGCCTCGTAATCATATCGTAGTTTGACACGTAAAACTCCATATAATACTGTTAATATACCAAGCCTAACGGACTATGCTTGATTGCATACCTTACACTTTATGCTGTGTCTCATATTTTTTTATGGTTTTCTCACATTTGTTCTTTCCCTCTACTTTGCTTGTAGCTAGTACCTATTTTTGAAACGTTTCACAGCCGATTACCAGTGGCCTATCTTTCGTGTTCATGCTGAAATTAAAGAGGAACGAAAACGCAACAGCAACGTTGACATAGCAAAGAGGACATCAATGAAAAATACAACTCGGATCCCTCTACTTTAGGAGATTTCGATGCGTTTCCCTCTTGTCCAAGCAGGAGGTTTGTTTATCCATTAACAACGATGCCATTTTCTCTGTACACAACAATCGAGTGTCCAGCTCAAAGATCACTCGTTCTTTTTGCCGTGAACATAAAAATGTGTTCGCCTGACTCACGTTGTGTAAACATGCACTCGAACCAAGACGGCGAAGCGTTCAAGTCCCTTATTTGCTCGACACTGTCGAAATATTTGGAAATGACGTGGAGGGCAAAATTACAGCGCCAACGAAAAGAAGCAAAAAAAACGATGTCGTGGGTTTGATTAGCTCTGTCAAAAAGAAATGTCGAAGTTCAGTGAAACATTCTTCTCTTTTATTTTTCCTTTAAGCAGCAGGTTCACAGCGCGCATGCGCTCATGAATATCAAAAAACCCAAAACAAAGTAACGAAAAAATTTAGATAAACGGAGCTACAGAATTTGCAGCAGAGTTTGCAGAAGGCGCACTGCGCAGATCCAAAATACCAGCACGCAAATATTTACATAAGCTGCTTGTTCTCGATTTACGCAGCTGCATATTTTTCAGCCACTGGAAATCGTGTTTGAATGGAGAGTACAAGGGCCTCTAAAAAAAGCATTTGCTGTTTCGTCGCTACCGAGAAACCCGTATACAACCGTATTAGAATCAGCGGCCCTTCTCAATCTTACACAGAAGAAACATTTGTTTTTCTGGAATGTAAGCGCGATAGCGTGCAGAACGCAAAACGGTTAGTCGAGATGGCATACAAGACCACTACGAAATGTCTTACCGCGCGAAGTTGTGCCATGAAAAATGCATAAACAGCTAAGATATGGCGTAGCTGATAACAGAATACGCGTACACAGATCCAGTAATCGACTTCTGCCGTCTTCTCAGTCTGTCAAAAATAAATACGCTATTTTTTGGGAATGTGGTGGGGGTGTTATATCCCAAAACCACGATATGATTATGACAGACGCCGTAGTGAAGGGCTCCGGAAATTTCGACCATCTGGGGTTCTTGAATGTACACCTAAATTTTTCGCCTCCATCGATAATGCGGCCGCTGCGGTCGCTATTCGATCCCGCTCCCTGCAGGTGAGCAGTCGCGCACCATAACCACTGGACCACCGCGGCGAGTGTACAGCAGCGGTCACGTCTGTGTAGATTGCGCGAGCAAACGGTTTTTACTCTGCGGGGCGACACCTTGACGCAGGTTCGGGCTCTGACGTGGTCAGCCTGACTACTAGGTCGCGCATGCCTCTGACACACCACGTCAGAGCCCGCTCTGACGTGGTGCGTCAGGAGCATACGCACTCTACACAGACGTCACCGCGGCTGTCATGTACTTGTTATATCGTTTTTATGAACGCAGGCGTATTGATGAGTATTGATCGATGAGTTTCCACGGTGAACTGCAAGATGCGAGGGGCATAGAGCTTCTAGCTTTGTAGATATCTCAAATCACTGTAATCTCACAGCACTCCGATTAAGTAATGCGCGGAAACTCAGTGTTGGAGATCCCGTTACTAATGTTTGCGTTGCTTATAGATGCGTCCCCGCCCATAAATTCCCATATACCTACATTAAACAGTTGTAGTGAACAATGCAGAAGACGACGAAGCAGCCAAGAAAGCACGCCACAGCGTTAGTGGTAGCCACGCGACCCGAGCTGTCGCTTGCTTGGATTGGACCCTCGACGTTCCTCGTCGTTACTTCACGTTTGTACGTGAATAAACCACGTGATATTTGGTGGAGGTACGTGGATTCTCCGTACAAACCTGGAACTTCGCTCCCGCAAGCTCCCCCCTGTCCGTGACACCAACATGGCCAACGAGACCCCTCCCCAGGCTGGACCTTCGGCCGCCCACGTCATCTGCGGCGCTGTGTATCCCCAGCGAGATCCACCCATCTTCTGCGGCTCAGGTGAATCGGACGTGGAAGATTGGTTCTTGAGGTACGTAAGAGTCGGCGCCAATAACAAATGGGACGACGAAATGAAGCTTGGTTACGTCACGTTTCATCTCGCGGATATCGCGCAGCTGTGGTATCACAACCACGAGGCTGAAATTCCAACTTGGGCAGCTTTCAAGACTGCTGTTACAGGCGTGTTTGGCCGGCCTACGGTTCGCAAGCTTCACGCCGAGCAGCGCTTGCTTCAACGTGCGCAGCAACCGGGCGAGAACTACACGGGCTACACCGAGGATGTCCTGAATCTGCGTAATCGCGTGAACTCCGCCATGACTGAGGAGGACAAAATCAGGCACATCTTGAAAAGCATCGAGGACAGCTTTCAGATGCTGCTCGCGAGAAATCCTAACACGATCGCGGCACTCGTCTCACTCTGTCAGAGCTTCGACGAGTTGCGTAGGCAGCGCGCGATCGCCCGTCAAGCCCTCACGACGCCCGACACGCCATCAAGCTTGCAGCTAGCTGCCCGTCCTGCCGATCAGCAGCCGCTTCTGTCCACGATCAAGGACTTCATCCGCGAGGAGGTAGCGCGCCAGCTATCATTACTGCCGCTCACGCACGAGCCTGCGCAGGCTTTGGCTCCGGACCTACAACACGCCATTCGAAACCAAATTGCTGAGGCCCTCCCACCGATTCTACAACAAGCACCGGTCACTGCACCGCTTACCTACGCCGCCGTCGGGGTTCGCCAGCAGCAGCCTATGCCATATTCTCGACCTGCCATGCCACCCCATCCCTTGCCGACGATCGTGAATGCCGCGTCGGATACCTTCGCGAGACCTTCGACTCCATTTTACCGCCGCTCAGACGCGTGGAGAACGACAGACAATAGGCCCATCTGCTTCGCCTGTGGTATCGCTGGACACGTCACCCGCTACTGTCGCCAATGTCCTTCATTTGACGCCGTGGGCAGGCCTGTTGCGTCGTCGTCAAGGACGCCACCAAGGTACATCCTTGACGATCAACGACCCTACGCCAACCACCGATCATCATCCCCTCGACGACGCTCGCTGTCACCCGTGCGTCGCCGACCTACTACGGAAGAAGGAAACTGATCGCTGCAGTTCCGGAGGCAAGAGCTGCATGCGAGTCGAACTGCCCAAGGCCTCCATCTTTTTCGTCGAAAAACGTTATCGACGTCAATGTTGAAGGGACCGCCGCACAAGCGCTTATTGACACAGGGGCCGCCGTTTCCGCAATCTGCGAGAACCTATGCCGCAAGTTAAAAAAGGTGACTACGTCGCTCTCGGGACTAATGCTCCGCACGGCCAGCTCACAGTACATGGCACGTACTGCTGTGTGCACGGCGCGTGTCATTATTCAAGGCGAAGTGTACGTCATCGAGTTTTTCGTGCTACCGTCATGCTCTCACACCGTTATTCTCGGCTGGGACTTCATTTCGCGTCATCGTGCCCTCATAGACTGCTCTCGTTCAGAAGTCGCCCTTACGCCGCTGCACACTGCTCTTTCGGTGGATCCCCTTCCCGACGCTTACAAACTTGTCGTTGCTGCGGACACAGATATAGCCCCGAAAACGTCCACCCTTGTAGCCCTGAGCTGTAAAGCAGCTCCAGACGGAACTGTTCTGTTCGTCCCGTCCGAGCTATTACTCCGCCGCCACGGCTTGCGACTGCCGTTTGCTGTACTCGCCGTTGAATCGGGTGCTACTATTATGCTGGTTCCGAACTCGTTAACATGCTCAGTTAACATCCTCAGTTAACAGGTCGACTTAAAGTTCCGTTAATCATGGGCACCTTGCCCGATGTCAAGGCGTCCTTGCAAGTGGAGCACACAAATAACTCACTGTAGTTGCTGTTGCTCTCACTCGTCTTGAACTCTTGTAGGAGCACACCACGCGAGTTCATCGCGTGTCTGCAGGATCTCGTTTCCGGACGCCATCACATGATTGCTGAGAGAGTATAAGGGGGAGAGGCCACAGCGTCTTACCCAGCCCCTTACACAGGCCGGAACGCGCTAGCGCGTGCCATCACACGTGGTTTTGTCTGAGTTGCGCCAAGCTAGGACAGCATGCGGCAGCCCGGGCCCCTAAAGTGCTCTGCACGTGTCATCATCAAGGCGGTCGAAGAACAAGACGAAGAAGACTTCTCCTTGGCGCGAGCGCGCGCTCAATATGTTACAGATGGCTATGGTAGGTTTTAGAACGCGGACGGTCCGCCACTGGAACTACGGACAAAGCCCAGCGCAAAAGCTGCTTTGCATCTAAAAACTATCATCATCATAAGTGGGTATAGGCCTCAGAAAGAGGGCCAGCCCCACTACACACCGCAGGTCCACTTAAATTGAAGAAGGCAATAGACGGGTGGCAAACACCAATTAATATTTCTAGACGCACGTAACCAGTAAATCAGAAAACCTTTAATAAACCGTCGGGATTAACCCAGCCATAGACACCGTGGCCTGACGTTTCAGCTTCGCTGAAGCATCTGTGCGGGGTGCTTCAGCGGTACGTACAACGAGAGAATACCAGGGAGCGGGAAAGGCTGCTAGGAGATCCCGAAGTGGCGGAAGCCCTACGGGAACGCCGACGTGCACGAAGATCTGTGTGGGGGGTGCGGACTCTCGGTATCAGCTTCAGTTTCTCTCTCTGAAGTTTGGACATCCGTGCAGTGTGTGTGACTGTGTTTATTTACCTCGAACCTCTTTGCGCCGAGAAGCAACCTAGAAACAACCTATGACCACATAGATAAAGCTCATCAACAACCTAGAAGCAACAGAGAAACAACCCTAGCATCACCTAGTGAAAGCCAAGCAACAAACTCAGACTTTAAAGAATTACTGACGCGAATTTTAAGTATTTTCGGGTTGTCGCTCTAAATAAAAACACGGGTGTCCAGAACCCCAAAAAGAGTGTCGTAGCACTTGGGAATGCATTGAATATATTTTTACTACCGCTACCTTAAAACAGCAATTTCAGTTTTGCTATCGAGAGGGCGGCATCGAAGTGACGTGTCAAAACAAGTGTGACGTCACGGGAACACTGCACCTCGCGAGTGACTAGTGAATTGTCGTCCAGATACTCTGACAACGATTTCTACGATCTAGACTGCATGCAGGACGCATATTTTGCAAACCGAGTGAACCGTGTTGACTCGTTACGGTAATGTACATTGCGACGGGGCTGGCTTGCTGATGAAAATTTTTTTACGTGTTGTCTGTCTGTGGTGTGTGGAGAGCGTTGATAGTGCACACCAAGGAAACGAAAAATGTCCCTTTCAGTGTAAGTCCAGATCGTGTCAGTACTCCTTACAGAATCGTCCAGATTCACTGTTTCAAGCCTTGTGCGACTTAATTCAAGTTTCGACATTTTTTCTACTACACTCTCAATCAGTTTTTGGTTAAATGCTGGCTATATCCAGGAAACCATACGAAAAATGTCCCGTTTCCTGGATATATCTAGCACTTTAGACGAAAACTGAATAATAGTGTAGAAACTTTTTAGCGCAGAAATTGCAGCATGTACGGACCATGAACAAAGGAATAAATAAGGAGGAAGAAAGAAGACAGCTAAAAGAACAGACAACGTGTACGTCTATCATTGTGCGCCCATGTTCGCGCAGTTTATTTATTTATTCATTTTTGCCTTTAAAGAGATGTAGCACTTCATCTGAAAGAACTTATTCTTTGAGGCTCTGATCCCTGTTAAGTGAGCGAAGTTCGTAAACACGCCTAACCGGCCCAATTGTTAACATTTGTAGAGGGTTCGGGTTGGACAACTTAAGTGTCTAGCCGCACGAGATGTTGGGAAAACTCCTGGGCTTGACAGCTGACAAGCCCTTAATTACTTCGAGGCAGAGTTGCCCGATGCTACCGAGCTAACAAGCAAATAATCATCACAAAAGAAGCCCTAGAAAAGCGGTGCGGCTTTCGCGAAGAAGCTCAAAAGAAGCGGAAATTTAATGAACTTTCCCATTCTTGAAAATATTTTAATTATAATGAATAGATGTCACTCAAATACGAAGTGGAGTCGAAAAATCAATTTAATTATATTGTACAGCGAAAATATGCGCACCTGTGAACGAAAGCAGACATTTAATTTTTGAGACTGCCTCCAGGGGTGCTATGCAGGATGGCCCGAGCTTCTCGGGCACACGAGTTTGCTGCGAGCGCGCCCTACGGCGGTCATGATAGGAAGACAGTGCGGAGCGCGCGATAGCAGCGCGGATAAAAACGGCTACAAGAACGAGCATGGCGTAACAGACGCATGTGCGGCATTTGCGGCGGTTTTCAAAGGAACACCGCGTGCGAACGCGTCTGCGCCGCCACTCAGTCAACATTTCAACACTGCAGCGACGTCAACGTGGTTGTCGTGCTATCTTTTTGCCAAGTGAACATCGCGCCTCCCACAGGCGTGTTCGTGGGCGTTTGTCCTCTTTCGTGCAAGTTCTTTCGTTCCACCTGAAGCATGGAAATTTCCACTCTCGAAGGCAACAAGGGCGCACACGTAGCACCCTGGTGCAGCTCGTTTCGCTCCTCTGGAATATTACAGATAAATAAATGGACAGGTTACTGCTATACTTATATTACACGTCTGAAGATTTTTCTGTAGTAACGAATCGGTAGAAACAATGTCTCCACAAACAAGTAAATAATAACATTTCTCGCCGCAAATCCCACCAGGGGCACCTGCTTCGTGGTTGTGAGTGGTACGTCGTGAGCGCGGTGAAATTGAATGCGAGACATCGTAGCCACGTGATGATATAACCTTTTGTTCTCCGTGCATGTGTGCAAAGTCTGCGCCATTAGGCTGATAGATGAATTAGAGCACTGCACGGGCCGGATTTTACGGCCCGGGCCCGGCCCGGGCCCGCTTTATGAAGCCCGAGCCCAGCCCGGGCCCGTGGTTCCAAGCGCGGGCCCGGCCCGGGCCCAGGCGTACATAACCGAACCCAGCCCGAGCCCGGCCCGGACCCGTGGTTCCAAGCCCGGGCCCGGGCGTACTTGACCGTACCCAGCCCGAGCCCGGCCCGGGCCCGTCGTTCCACGCCCGGGCCCGACCTTGGCCCGGCGTTCATTACTATAAACTAATCCAGGGCGCGCTTGTTCATTACCAGGTCCGACCCGGGCCCGCTAGAGGATATTAGTTGATGAAGATTATTAATGATGCCGTGCTCTTTGTAGCGGACGATCGGACGGAAAATTCGGTGTGTACATGCATCGAAATGTTGCTTTTCCCGCGGTGGTAGCTCAGCGCTTAAGCTGTTTCGCTGTTAAGTCCTAGGACACGGGTGCGATTCCCGCGGCCGCAAATTGATGGGGGCGAAATGCAAGAACACCCGTGTATACACTTACCTTTAGGAGCACGTTAGAGAACTGGAGGTGTTCGAAATTGATCCGGTGCCACTACGACGTGCCTCGTAATCATATCGCGGTTTTGGCACGTAATACTAAGGAATATAAATGAAATGTACCGTATGTGTCAACCTCGAATAACCGAAATGTTTACCGTGATCTGCCCATTGTTAGTGCCGTATACGTATATATATATATATATATATATATATATATATATATATATATATATATATATATATATATATATATATATATATATACGTGATCTGGCGTGTTTGTAAGGAAACCCACTACGATGTACGATGTACTTGTTACTTTGACAGGCTGGTCCCGCAGACGAAACGTTAGTGAAAATATACAGTGCTAATCTATATCTATACTGGTGAAAAAAAATAGCACTTCAACTGTTTTTCTATTTTTATTGCTAAGCTTTACTAAGAGCCAGCTAAAGTCCCTAGATTTCTCCCTGTTCTTCAGCCAGCTCTTTGCACGTGTCACTTCTGCTTGGCACAGTTTACCTTAGACCATGCAGTGCATAACGTTGGCGTGTGCTCGAAAGCCCGACTTACGCCTTTTAATGAGCGGGTCCGAGTCCGGCCCGGCCCGCAGCCTCAAGCCCGAGCCCGGCCCAGGCCCGCAGCTTCAAGCCCGGGCCCGGCCCGGGCCCGCACTTTCAAGCCCGAGCCCAGCCCGGGCCCGCCGGAAAACGCTTCGGACGGCCCGGCCCGGCGCGGCCCGCGGGCCGGGCCGGGCCCGGGCTTTCGGGCCGGCCCGGGCCCGTGCAGTGCTCTAAGATGAATCGTGCCGCTCGCTGGCGTTGCGCCGTGAGCACTGCTCCTCGGCAAGTGGAGACGCGGTGGGCGGACCCGATCTTCGCCGCGGGCGTCTGTCAATCAAACTGATTGACGTGCGAACTTGGGCACGAACTCGTTGATTCTGAAAAGGCCCCAGTTCAACTCGTGACTGTCATAGTGCCGGTGTGCCTGTCAAGTGTTTCATGCAGTGGACGCTACTCAGCAGCTTCTTTGCATATAAAATAATTTGGTCAGCTTGCACTACCTGTGCTAAGCTGGGGCCATCGGAGGAGCTTGTTCTCACCTAGCTTCTTCCCGCTTATTACGTGGCTCGTCTACTCAGCATGCTTGGTCTGCTTCGGAGTAATGACCGTGTCAGTTCGGTCTCAATATTGGTGCTATTGATTAGCTAGGCCTAAATTTACGTGGCAATGAATAGTTATGTCTTAACTGGTAATCTTTTATTTGACACGACATTAATTACTCAGATTTCATTACCAAGGCCCTAATTAGCATGTATGTAATTAACATACTGTTAATTAGAATGATCCTAATTACCGTACTTGGTTAGAAAGTTCCTAATTAGCGTGGTCTGAGTTAGCGTGCTGCTAATTAGCGATATGTCAATTAGCATGACCCTAATTATATCGGTCCTAACTAACATGTTATTGAATAGTCCTGTATTGATTGTTAATGTTTTAATTACCACTACATTAATTACTTAGGTTTAATTCGCAAGGTCATGTATAGTGCAGAGGTAATTACCGTAAGCCTAATTAGCACTGTACTAATTAACACGATCTTAGTGAGCAGCAAAGTCTTGATTATCTTGGTTTTTTTACGCGATCCTAATTAGCGCCGTGTTAATTCGCATGATCTTAATTAGTTTGTTAGCTTTGCACGGCTTCATTAGCATGGTCTCAGAAAGACGTGGCTTAATTAGCTCGGCCTTAGCATGATTTGGCTTAATCAGCCTTGTCATAGCTGGTCCTGACTTAGCTAAGTATACCGCCCAGCCAATTAGCTAACCAGCCGGGCGCACCTGCTCAGGGAGCGGGCAGACGAATAATAAGAGGACGAAGAGGGCGCGCGCCGGCCGAGCAACGCGCTAGAATGTACAGGCCAATCATGGTGATTATACACGTGGCCTCGGCGATTAGCTCTAGCTGCGGTGTTGTAAGGCGCTCGGAACTAATCTCAGAGGCCACGGTGCTGATTATTCTAAAGCATACTTAGTGGAGACATTAAACGCTTGAAAATGGATTCAAACTGCCCGCGCACACATAAGAAATATAGTTAGTAGAACTTTCTGTCACTTTTCTAGCATGGGTGCACTTCTGCACTCAGTGGAACGACGAACAAATGAAAGAAGGTGCCTCTAATTTGAAGACGCCCCCAAACCATCTCGACCGCCCTTGACGTGACGCCGCGTTCCATCGTAACCAATGGAACGGAGCGCGCGCTGAGGGATGGATTTCACCATCTCGAACTGTTAGCCCGTTCAAAAGGGGGTGTCGCCAGAGCTCGGAAAGATCCCGAGTTTCGCCAAACTCGGGCCATCCTGCATAGCACCCCAGGGTAGTTTCCATTCGGTTGAATGCACGTTTGCCAGTGCATGATTGACGTTACTTGTTTTTCCAACGTATGTTTCACTTCAACACTCAACTACTCAAAGTCACCGACAAACGCGCTATTGGTGAACGTTATGATAACAAAACTATATTAGCTGAAAATGTGCAAATAAGTCCGAGAAACGCGACAAGACACTGCAAAATTCTACAAGCGACTCGGCGAATAAAGAAGCCCAAATCCGCTTTTAAATGCGAAGCATTTCTTAGAGAACTTCTGCGAGTTTGAGCGTATCTATCTATCTATCTATCTATCTATCTATCTATCTATCTATCTATCTATCTATCTATCTATCTATCTATCTATCTATCTATCTATCTATCTATCTATCTATCTATCTATCTATCTATCTATCTATCTATCTATCTATCTATCTATCTATCTATCTATCTATCCGCCTACGACTTTGGGCTTTCCTGGCCGTTTCTTTAATAGGATATACACCAAAATTGGTATGGCGTAACATGACTTTATGAGGAACATAAATGACCGGTCATAACATGAAAATTATGATATCCATGTCATGAACGACATGATTTACATGCCACTGCTTTGGTGCTCTTGCGGCCGTTTCGTTAGTTTGATATATACCAAAATTCGTATGGCCTGACAATAGTGTATGACCAACACAAGTGACAGGTCCTAACGTGCAAATCATGACACGCATATCATGTACAGCATGATTTACATTCCACGCTCATGGTGCGCTCGCGGACGTATCGCAAGCTTGATATACATCAAAATTGGTATCACGCGACGTGACTGTGTGAGGAACACAAATAACAGGTGGTAACATGAAAATCATGACACACATGTCATGCATAGCATGACTTACGTGCCACGCTCATGGCGCTCTGGCGGCCGTTTCGCTAGCTTGATATACACCAAAATTGGTATGGCGCGACGTCACTGTGTGATGGACACAAATAAAAGGTAGTAACATGAAAATCATGACACGCATATTACGCACAATATGACTTAGGGGCCACGCTCATGGTGCGCTGGCGGCCGTTTCGCTAGCTTGGTATACACCAAAATTGGTATCCCGCGACGTCACTGTGTGATGGACACAAATAAAACGTAGTAACATTAAAATCATGACACGCATGTCATGCACAGCATGACTTACGTGCCACGCTCATGGCGCGCTGGCGGCCGTTTTGCTAGCTTGATATACACCAAAATTGGTATGGCGCGACGTGACTGTGTGACGAAAACAAATAACAGGTGGTACCATGAAAATCATGACACACATGTCATGCACAGCATGACTTAGGGGCCACGCTCATGGCGCGCTGGCGACCGTTTCGCTAGCTAGATATAAACCAAAATTGGTATCACGCGACGTCACTGTGTGATGAACACAAATAAAATGTAGTAACATGAAAATCATGACACGCGCGTCATGCACAACATTACTTAAGCGCCACACTCATGGAGCGCTGGCGGCCGTTTCGCTAGCTTGATATACACCAAAATTGGTATCGCGCGACGTGACTGTGTGACGAACACAAATAACACGAGTTATCATGAAAATCATGACACGCATGTCATGTACACCATGACTTACGTGCCACGCTCATGGGGCGCTGGCGGCCGTTTCGCTAGCTTGATATACACCAAAATTGGTATCGCGTGGCGTGACTGTGTGACGAATATAAATAACAGGAGTTAATATGAAAATCATGACACTGATGCCATGTACACCATGACTTACGTGCCAAGCTCATGGTGCGCTGGCGGCCGTTTCCCTAGCTTGATATACACCAAAATTGGCATCGCGCGACGTGACTGTGTGACGAACATAAATAACAGGTGGTAACACGAAAATCATGATATGCATGTCACGTAAGGTATGATTTGGATGCCACGCTCATGGTACACTCCCGGCCATATTGTTTACTGGATATATACCTAAATTGTTATGGCATGACAAGAGTACGTGACGAACATAAATAGCAGGTCACGCATCGTATATATGTAGCACAATATAAGTTTCATTAGCATGGCATATACCGCATTATACACGCATGCATGTATGACAATCTCGCGATATATAGCGAACTAGATGTCACGACATGAATGACTTCATAAGCCTCAATCACAAATAAGACAATGTATGCAGCTCTTTGTTGGATGCTTCGCATTACCTCGATTCCCACACTGCGTGGGATCTGCCAATTTTTTTATAAGCGGAACTGGCAACTCTGCTTTGAGGGTGTCTACAAAGCCTTACCAGGTTGTAAGCGGAGGAATAAGGTTTTGTGTTTAGCTTGCACGTAGGCACATGAGAAGGTATTGATGAAAGCACACACTTGGAAGTGGTCTGAGAGGTCCCCGCGCAAGTGTCTCGGCTCTAGAGGCCCGAGCAGCGTGTTCTCGTGTCGGCAGCGCTGCAGTAACAAAGCGCTGCATTGTGCAATAGTCATTGGGATACGAGGAAGCAGTGCGCGAGAAAAAGAATCCATACTGGAGTTTCGCAAGCCGTTTCCGTCGCGGCAAAAGTGCTGCTCTTAGTAACAGCGGTTCGAGAGCAGGAAAGACACTTACTGCTACAACCCTTGAAGGGACACTAAAGGAAAATAACAATTTATGTCAGAGTGAAAACTCAATGTCTGACAACGTCCAAAACAGCAATATTATCAACAACAGTGCGCTACTTACCGAGAAATTAAGCTAAATGTGTCACACGACGTGCGCCACGAGTGGGACATTTTGGAAATGATCCCGATGACGTGAGAGCGTCCGACTACAATTAATCACGAGTAATCAAACTAGCTGCAATAAACAAAAGAACTTTCCGTGCACCAAGAGACGTAATAAAATGCTGTTTGTTCGTTTCTGTTTGATTCATGAAAAAAAGAACCTCTGTGGCGTCGCCATGGGGAAGGGCGCGCGTGGTTCAAAGGTCCCGTTTTCGCCGAACTGCGCTTCGCCCGGCACCCTGCTTCGCTCACGCGGTCGCGTCTCAGTGGTAGTTTCGGTATCGCGTACTGCCGCGCGTGTTTTGCACGCTCGTGAAAGTCGCTCTGACAGAAAGTTCGACAAAATGCCGCATGCATGTGATGTTGCCGGATGCCCGAATGGTGCACGGCGCCAGTGCACGCCGCCGCGCAGTAAAGGCGGGCAACCTTGGGCACGGCAACATTGACGTCAGAAAGACCGCTTTCAGGCGGGTGATTTGAAAAGCGCTAACGCGATGCGGACCACTAAAACATGATTTTATTTCTAAATAAGGCCTTCGTTGGCACAAAAGTAGCACTACGAGGTTTCTGGACTGCTATTTCAACAATCAACGTCGACTCAATATTTGCATTTAGTGTCCCTTTAAGGAAGCACGGTTAAGCTTCAAGGGGTGAGGAGCAATGAAGCTGAAAGCAGAGTGCGGAGAACAGAGGCCACTTTCTTGAGATATGAGTATCCACAACACCGAGTAGTATAGGCCGGGGTACTTCCCTTTTCATTAGAACAAAACCGGTGCAGGCCCAGTGGGTGGGACTGGGAAACGAACCCGGTACTTCAGGCATTTGAGGTGGACTCTAATAACTTTGTAACAGCAGCAGTGCTCGGCGCAAGTGTTGCAGAAGATAGCATCTGCTCGTTCTTCAAGAACCAGTTGTCTCTCCCGACACAACCGTCACAAGCGTACATATTGATGTCACAAACGAGTTGCGCGCAAAACACGCAAATGAGAAGATTAGGAGCGCAGAGCTTGCGCAGCCATAAATCAAAAGATGAAACGAATAGGCTGCGCTGGGTGAGTTAAAATTCCGTGGCAAATAACAGCACAGAGGAGACGCAAACATGGGTATCAACACGAAGGCAAGTCAACGATAGCGCGCTCGTATTGTTGACTTCTAGCAGAAGAACGTGTTGTTGGGCGAGTTGGTGCTTGCTGAATGACATAATGCAGCGCTAAAAACACACACACCACAAATTAAGGAACACAAACCGATGGGACAGGCGCTACTCACAACTTTAATGAAGACTGCAAGATTGTGGCACATAAATACACATCCCAATGCGCAAACGCAACGTCACAAACCATAGGGGGTGTATCATATCAAAGATTTGAAAAAAATGTGTTCCGCATTGTACAAGAAGACTGAAGTCTGACTGACGCAATCATCATTCTTCTCTTTGATGTAGAAAGCCTCGAGAAGTTCACGCGCCGTTTTATCATGGCTTCTGCCCAGAATCCCCACATCATTAAATCTTGGCACACAAGAGCAGGTTCTACAATGCGCCGAAAGGTGTGCAGTGAAATCCTTCTTTAGATTGTTTGCGTGTTCCCTCATGCGGTTATTAACACATCTGCCCGTTTGTTCCACATAGGACTTCCCACAAGTTAGTGGTATTTCATATACCACCCCCGTCGCACACCGAGTGTACGGGGTGGCGTGCCCCCGCATCATGGGCGCCTCAAAGACGGGCTGCCAAGTCAAGCATGCCACCCTATACACTCGGTGTGCGACGAGGCTGGTATATGAAATACCACTAACTTGTGGGAAGTCCTATGTGGAACAAACGGGCAGATGTGTTAATAACCGCATGAGGGAACACGCAAACAATCTAAAGAAGGATTTCACTGCACACCTTTCGGCGCATTGTAAAACCTGCTCTTGTGTGCCAAGATTTAATGATGTGGGGATTCTGGGCAGAGCCATGATAAAACGGCGCGTGAACTTCTCGAGGCTTTCTACATCAAAGAGAAGAATGGTGATTGTGTCAATCAGACGTCAGTCTTCCTGTACAATGCGGAACACAATTTTTTCAAATCTTTGATATGATACACCCTCTATGGTTTGTGACGTTGCGTTTGCACTTGGGGTGTGTATATATGTGCCACAATCTTGCAGTCTTCATTAAAGTTGTGAGTAGCGCCTGTCCCGTCGGCTTGTGTTCCTTACATTGTGGTGTGTGTGTTTTTAGCGCTGCATTATGTCATTCAGTTGACTTCTAGTTCTAACATTTATATCTTTTCCCCCTTCGTTTAAAATCAACCGCTGTGGTAGTGTAGTGGTTAATGTAATTGGCTCCTGACACGAAGGTCGCGACAGGGGGCTCCATTTCGTTGAAGGCAAAACGCTCGAGGCCTGTGTGCTTATACTTAGGTGGACGTTAAAGTACCCCAGGTAGTCGAAATTTCCGGAAGCCCACCACTACGGCATCTCTCATAATCATATCGTTGTTTTGGGTCGTCAAGCCCCAACAGTTATTATTTCCTCATGCGGTGTTTATCTTAAAAAAAAAAACGGGTACTTAAATAGCTTTTAAAGGCGGGCAGTTGCTTTACAAGTCAATACTACAATGATACAAACGGTCTTTCAAGCACTACTGTGACATATGTTATGCCTAAACGAAAACTTGTTTGCAGTGTATAAGATACTGTCCCGTAGAAAATTTTGCATTACAGAGAGAGGTCGGTCCGTAAGCACGTCTCCACACGACGGACCGAATCCGTCTTTTCCCCCGCGGACGTCCCATCACGTGACCGCGCGTCACGGATTTGTGCCATCCATGCCGCGTCCGCGGACGTCGCGGACGGAAAATGCCACGCTCGTTTTCGCATTTGAATTCGCGCGGAATAACACAACAAATTTAGCCGACGGTGTCATTATAGGTCTGGCAACAAGCGCTGCTTTTTCTTTTTCTCTGCGCCATAGACGGAAACATATATACCTTCAATACTTTTGCTAGCGATGAATATGTTTTCGACTTTCAGACTGCTCGCGCCATCTAGAGAAAAAAAAGTTCGGCAGATCCCACGTACCGTGGAAGTCGATAATATGCGAAGCATGCGGCGGGAAGGTGACTGTGGCGTAATTTTTTTTTACTCAGCGAAACGTTACGAAATGATGCAAAAGATTTGCATAAATTTTATACGCACACATATATATGTTGAAGAGCCGCATATGTGTTATAAACCAGTTGTTTAAAGTTGGGTAACGCTGCCAACGGCAACGTGGGTATTACCAACACCAGAAGCGGTAAGCTGATATGTTGTGCTTATACTTGTCCGTTATCGTGGAGAAAGCATGCACGCTTCACGAACCCGTGTGCATGTGTGGAAGGGATTCCTAACAGTTCTTGAACAAGGTCATCATCACAGTGATCAGTGAGCACTACACGCTGGTCATGACTTGTTATCGGATCCGGTCGCGATCGCGGTGACGAGGGGTCCATGTGTAGTGATGTATGAGTTATAGTACAGCTGTTAGAAATCGTGGATGCCTCTGTCATTTCGTCAACAAATTGTCTGTGTATAGAGCGGCGACATGTCGGAATCTGAAATCACCCATCGCGTTGGTGAGGTGTAGGCCTTTGAGGCTGGTAGGCCTAGATAGGGTTACGTAGACCCATATCAGTGGATGGTGCTTGTATTCGTAGGCTACCTCGGCGTATGTGACCTACGTAGCCTAGTCTACAAAGCGGCTGTCAATCAATCTGTCATCATCCTCGGTCAGCATGAGGCCATCGCCCAGCCTCGTAAGAAATGAAGAAGACAAGGCGTCGTTTTGGCGGTCTACGTGCACTTTACGCTGCGATGATGTGAATATCATACGTAATTTTCGTTAATGTATTCCTCCGGGGTCGAGCAATGCTTCAATATAGCTTGCTGAATCATAGGAATACAAATGTAATGCTTATTAGACTGCTATAAAAGCGGAGCCAACACTGTAATCACGGACGTTAATCTGATATGACGCCTGTATTGTAGGACTACATATGTAGTGTTTATTGCTTTCTTGTAAAATTAGATACCCAGCACCACAACCACAACTGACCTTGCACCGACATTACGCCTGCATAGGTTGTTTTTCCAAACCAGTTTGTAAACCTGGCATGGCTTTGTGGTAGAATACCTGATTGCCACGCAGAATGCTTGGGTTCGATTCCTGCTTGGATCCTGATTTTTATTATTTCCATTCGTCGGGTCAACGCTGCCGATGTCGGTTTTTCTTAACGCTCTCGCATTTAAATTACTAATGTCTCTTCTCGCCGTTCCTGGGTAGATATAACTGTCAATCACCTGCGGCGCAAACCCGTACACCGCGGCCGGTGGTAAACGGGTATGTGCCACACGTGTCTGGAGGAAAGGGTTTGACTACGCACGTGACAGGATTTTCACGTTATTCATGTCATAACCACACAGTCATATTCGTCAAGTCCTCTTACCATCCCATGCTAATTTTGGTCTACACCATGTTAAGGAGGCGATCACGAGCGCACGCAGACGTAGGCGGCTAGATAGATAGATAGATCGATACGTAGATAGAAACGCTCAAAGTGCCGGAGGTTCGCTAAGAAATGCTTCGCATTTAAAAGGAACAAGCAAGCGTTCGCACGGCGCTCGGAAACAGTGCCAAATTGTCATGAATACGTTGCCGGCGAAGCTTGACGACACAATCCTAAAGCCGACACAATCGTTCCTTTGGGACTAACTGATCACGCAATGCGGGACGAAGAGCTTAAATATTCGAAGCGGGCAGCTATCTCTTCAGACAGTGCCGCCATGTTTTCTTTTTCTCCGGCGCGTCCGTCAACTCGCTTCGTCCGTCGTCTGGATGTCTTTCGGAGCCGGACAGTTGGTGGAACGATCGTCCAGGAGAAGTCCGTCATGTGGATACGCGCTAAACGACAGGTCTAAAGAACTCGCGCGCAATGTATAGACTGTGATTAATCAGGATGGCTCTCTACTCATTGGAGCGCATGCGGTTCCGTGCCACGATTCACAGACTGTAGCGTCATCGCGAAATACAGAGATCGTGTCATGCATGAAATATTCATAGTGGGAGAAAGCATCTGTTCACAGGGTTACTGCGTCAGTAAACATTCGGTTACTCTGACTGATAAGAAGAAGAGGTACCTCGGGCAATGGGCACGTTGATTTTGCCAAACGCATCACGGCGTTCTGCGCATGGGTCTTATGGCTCTGTGTAACTCAATGTATAATGTGTGACTCCATGTATACAAGCCTTTAGACAACATGTAAAAAGTTGAAACTCAGTGTTCTGCTCTCCCTTCTTTCCCCTCTGGCGCTGTTATCGTCGACGGCAACAGAGACTTTGCTCTCCTCCTCTATAACTTTCCTTCCCCCTTCCCCAGTGCAGGGCAGCCTACCGGGATCAGCCCTTGGTAACCTCCCTGCCTTTCTTGTATTCTTATTCTATGTTAGCACATCCTAAAACTGCTCTTTACATTTGTATTTACCACAGTGATGTCTGCTGCTACACCTCCTTGTGTTTCTACGTTGTCCGCAGGATTACATCCCTGCTGTCTGACCGCAAAAGCTGGCCTTAAGCTTGTTAGTCAAATGTGGAGTGCGAACAGGAGAACAGTGTTTTCTTTAATACCAGAAAGGTTCTACGAACGAAATTGAAGAGGAGCTTCTTTGTTCAGCGGTTCTATCTGCAACGTGCGGGATCAGGCTTAAAGTCTGTAGATCCAGAAGATGATGGTAATATCCACAGCCAATTCCACCATGAACATTCGACCGAATTGGCACTCTCGGAAAGGTTAAAGTTGAGAGTAGGATCAAAGCCCGTTGGGTCGAGATTAAACATACTGAAAAGAGGGACCTGGACACTGAGCAAAATGAAAATAAGTTTACTCGATGTCCACATTCCTTCTTTTAGTATCTTCCTAAAGTTCCAGATCCACCCTGAACCTTTAACTGGTATTCTCTGAAAAGCTCAGCAAGCGCGGTCGCCTTCACTCGGACGAATACGCTTAGTTGTGACCACACGCATTTTGTAGCTTTCTTCTCGAAACTTCTTCACGAAAAAAAAAATGGCCCGTCTCTCTGAAGAAGCAGGCCACATTGAGGTATTATCGCAAATCCTGTTCTCGTCGCACGTCAGACTTGCAGTTAGGAATTTTGAACTTGTCTCTTACAAAGCAACCAAAGTGAGGCAACGTGCTCCACAATTGTTGCACAATTCAGGACTTGCCAGGCGGTGGTACCGATGTTGCTACACGCCGAGTTAACGCGGGAGACCCGACGGGCAATTTCTTCACTTCTGAGAATATTTACACGCGACATATTTCAACCTGTAAAACACATATTGGTGAGAGACTTCATTGATGCAATCTCTCACCAACAAAGTAAAAAAAATGCGAGATACGCTCTTGCTCATTATTTGTGCGCTCGTGGAGATACCTCTGTTTTTTTCTTTCGAATATCGTGAAAAAACCTCCGCCTTTCAGACAAGATGGGCTTTCAATGCCAGATAGAGCATTTTATTTCGCCCATTTTGCGTCATTTAGTACAAAATGCCGAGTACCGCCCCTGACTATGAACCTGCATGCATGAGCGCAGATCGATCGTGATCTTATTCTGTAGAGAACTATTGTGTTCGTGTTCACTTTCGTCGGTGACTCCGACGAAAGTTAACACTCACAACGAGAACTCCTCCAACGTCCACCATCTGTCGAAGTCCTTCTTTTGCTTCCGTGTCCTCTCTTAGAAGTTTGAGTTATTCGGCTAAATAATCCAGCTAGCACCAAGCCGTAGCATTTTCGCTTCGTTTCCATTTTTTATCGCTTCCATTGAAGATATCTTATTTGCTGTCAGTGTTTGCAACACATAAATGAAAAGCGTTCAATATTCTCGCAATATACGACTCCTGCTAGCCAAACTTCCATCCGCATTCGTGGAGCGCCGTGCTTGCTTTTTCCTTTCAGCCAGCACCATTCTGAGTTAATGAACTCCCGGTTCGTAGTCGAGATTCCCATGGTTCGACCCGGCTTTCTTTGCTTCTTCTTTTCTTTTTTTGATAAAGTGCACGTGAGGATCTGTTGAAGTTTTCATCCGAGGCTTTGAAGAGAAATATGCTTGGCCTTTACCCGCGAAGGTACGTGGGAAAACACGGCGATCGATGATGTCGTAATATCCAAAGCAAGCTCGAAAAAAGGTAAACGAAAGGAAATAACCGAGGTAATAAGCTTGTGCCAGCCTTTTTGCGAAAGCAGGAGTAGACACCAATATCCCGTCTCATCTGTTGCACTAACCTCAGAGATTTCTCGACAGAACCTGCGCTAAGTTCGACAGTAACTGCGAGCACTCAGCGAGCTAGACAGAGAAAGAATAGTGGACGCCTGCTTTTCCCATTGCATAGACGGGACCATACAGCGATGCCTTCTAATGGAGTTTCGTTGTGGCGAAGCGAAAATAGAGCGTGTTGAAATGAGAAGGATCGATCGCTCAGCAAAAAAAAAGCTGATTCTGTGAAAACGCATATTCGTAGCAGGATGTGCTGAGGCTACTTCAAAGGTACGTCCAAATATGGAAGCCAACGGATGGAAACACAATGCGCAGTAAGAGTTATATAAACAGTCAACTGCAAAGCCTTTAAAATTACAACGCGAGTGATGAAGAGGCCGCATTTGCAAATATAGATCTAGCCTGTTTGAGGCAAGGTATACCTCGTTGTATAATATGTATTGCACTATAGAAGATAAGAAAGAACTAACGGACAAACAAATGTACAAAACCTAAAGAATTAACGGGCATATAGGTCAGTCCTGAGAAAAGCACGACGAGCTTGCGAACTTTAAAGACGCCACTTTCCGGAACTTGGTGAAAGCTACAAAGAAAGCTGATAAAACGGCCGCACGGCTGACGCCCCTCTAGAGAGGTGCGCTGAAACAAAATAGACAGCTCATGGACGACGACGAAGTGTTTCTTGTGTAGAACACTGATTTCAGTCTCTGCAATTTTTCAAGTTTTTGTTTGGTGTTTGCGGAAGACACCGTCCCCGTGCCTGCGGAAATGGACGTGGATACACCTGGGCTTTCGCCCAAACTATCCAGGTCAACTGCAGCTGCTCCCAGAAAGCGCACCGGCCACCCGAGTGATGCCGACAGCGAGGACACGCTGATTTACTCTACGGCCAGTGAAGAAAGCTCAGATGAAGGTGACTTTGTGCCTGTGATAAGGCGCAAAGCAAAAAGAAGACTACTGATGGCATCTCCTTCATCAAGTAAGACTACTATGAAGACGCGAGAGCCACCGGTTCACACAATTCTGTTTGTGCCGGTGGCTGCTGCTGATAGCCTAAACCGGCTCAATCGTCATGCCACGTCTAGGTCTCTTGAGGCCATCGCCCCGGGACAAATCGTGGATGTTCGGATCAATGGCCGTAAGAATGTTCTTGCCATAGACGTCACGCAACGAAGCACACTCGGTGTATTGAGCAACGTCAAGGCGTTGGAGGACACAAACGTGCGTTCCTACATACCTGACGGCAGGGACTCTACAGCCGGTGTTTTATACGACGTCGACATTTCCATAAGCGAAAGTGACTTCCCGGTTCTCATTAGGCCGGTGACGGAAGAACATATCATACTGCAAGCCCATCGTCTGGGTAGGAGGAGGAGGAGGAGGAGGAGAGGTTGAGGAAAGGAAAAGGCGCAACTTCTGCAACCCTAATTGGGAGCACGGCTCAGCGCCATCGTCTGGGTAACTCACGCTGTTAAACTGGTGTTCAAGGGAGACAGCCTTCCATCGCAAGTCAAAGTCGGCCATTTTCGACACGCAGTGCGACCCTTTGTGCCGAGGCCACTTCAATGCCGGAACTGCCTTAAGATGGGACACGTGAGCGCTGTTTGTACAAACCCTGCCGTGTGTTCGCGATGCTCAGAGTCGCACAGCACAGGCGCCTGCCATGCAGGACATCGCAAGTGCGGCAATTGCCACGGCCCTCACGACGCGTCGTCAAAGGATTGCCCAACTATGAAAAAGGAGATGAAGGTGTTGAGGCAAATGGTCCGGGACGGCTCAACCCACAGAGGGGCTGCTGCCAAGGTGCGACGCCGGCGTTCTCGTCGCCAGAGTCCCTCTCAGCCTGCTGCCGAAGCTGGGAACGCATCTTTCCAAATGACCGTCCATGCATCACCACAAGCGTCTAGCAACACCGGCAACGAACAGTCCAAGAAAGACGCGAGCATCATCGGCCCACCTTACGCATGGCCAGTGCTGCCGACGGTGGACCCGCCAACAGAGCCACAGCGTCGCTCGTCTAAAATCACTTCCGAACAGCAGTGCGGGGATAGTCGAGATAAGGAGATCGTAGTCATGGTAAAGGCCCTCATGAATACGATTCGTGCGCTCCTAACTATCATCAACACTCCGGCGGCTAAGAGTGCACTTCGAATATTGGATGCACTGAACCCGGTGCTGTCAAGCCTGGAAAAGCACCATGGCCCTTCTTCTGCAAGCCTTCGGTAAAGATGTCAAGCATCGATTTTCCAATGGAATGTCCAGGGCCTCAAACCCCGCATATCGGATATTCGACCGTTTGTGTTCAAGAACCAATTCCCCATTATCGTCATTTGCGAGCCACGCCTTCACAATGCAATACGGTTATCTAGGTACAAAGCCTTCAAGTCTGCTACCTGCAACGAGCAGAGCAAAGTCATCGTTTATATCAGATGCGAGCTTACCTATATCGAACACCCACTAACACCTGATGATAACAACCAGTATGTCTGCCTGACAGTAAAACGCAGGGACTTCACTTTCACTCTAGTAGGTGCGTATATTTCACCTTCAAGCCGTTTTGACTCTGCAAGAGTAAGCGCCATTTTATCAGCGACTCCTGGACCGTGGATTGTTACCGGTGATTTCAACGCTTACCACCCGCTATGGGGAAGTCTGAAGATGCATCGTCATGGAAGACAAGTTGTCTCCTTTGCGTCGGATCAAGAGCTGCGCTGCGTAAACGACGGCAGTCCTACGTTTCTACGAGGATCGACATACAGCAGCTGCCTCGACCTCACGTTTGTGTCACGAAGCCTCACAGACAAGGTGCAGTGGTTTGCAGATAATGAGACCCATGGGAGTGACCACATGCCGACCTATTTAAAAATCAAGGGCCTGAGCAAATTACAAAATTTCACCGCTACGCCTCGCATCGACTGGCCAAAGTTCAGGTCGCTAACAGAAGAGCGGTGTCAGGAAAATGAAGCTCGTCCTCTCGAAAATCTGGAGGGTATGATCAGAGATGCTGCTCACGAAGCTACTTATAATTTTGAACCTTCATCGAAATTTTGCGAGTATGAAGCGGAATTGGAGCGGCTTAGAGCTATCCGTCGCCGTGCCGAACGACGCTATAGGCGCACAAAACCCATTTACGATTTGAGGGAGGAAAGACGTCTGCAGAAGAAGATTCAGCGTCGAATCAACTCACTCCAGTCATTCAGGTGGAAATCTTTGCGCGAGTCGCTTGATCCTCACAAGCCTCTATCGCAAATATGGAGGATTGTTCGTGGCCTACGAACATCGCCGCACTAACATCGCCCCTTCAAATGCCTTGCTCTCCACCAAGGTCGCCGCGAAATTGAAGTGGCAGAAGATTTCTGCGTGAAGGTTGCCGTTGAGGTGTCCGCGTCCACCGCGCGTTACCTAGGAAGCGCGCCAGGTTCAAAAGATTCAAGAATGGACAATCTGTTCTCTCCAGAGGAACTTCGGGCAGCCTTGACTGCATGCAAGCGACCTTCATCACCTGTGCCTGATGGGGTCGCCTATCTGGCACTTTGCAACCTCGGTCAAGCAGCTCGGCGTGCCTTTCTGGCCGTGTACAATGACTCATGGTGCAACGGACTGGTCCCTTCTTCGTGGAAATCCAGCCGCCTCGTTCCTCTGCTTAAGCCAGGTAAATCTCCTCTAGACTTGACCTCATATCGCCCCATCGCACTTGCCAGCTGTTTTGGAAAAGTGATGGAGAGGATGGTATTGACTCGCCTAGAGTGGTACCTGGAGCACTATAAGATATACCCTGAGGCTATGACCGGCCTTCGGCGTGGACGGTCGTCCATAGATAACGTTATCAACCTGGTTTCGTCGGTGCAACAGCAAAAGAACCTAAAAAGATTAACTGCGGCGATGTTCTTGGACGTGAAAGGCGCCTACGACAACGTATCGCATGAAGCCATTCTGGATGTCTTGGGAAGTATTGGATTAGGGGGCCGTGTTTACCAACGGATTGACAGCTATTTGAAGGCCAGGACCTTCTTTGTACAGACTGAACATGGTCCAGCCACGCACCATTACATCTGTCGCGGCGTGCCTCAAGGTGGAGTTCTGAGCCCCACACTTTTTAACTTAGCGCTTCTCGGCCTGGTTGACGCACTTCCACGGTCTGTTCATCTATCAATATATGCCGATGACATCTGCATCTGGGCTTCGGGGGTGACGCGTCTTTACGTACGTGCCAGGCTTCAGAGAGCGGCTACACTGACGACAAAACCTTCAAGGACGGGGGCTGGAGCTGTCATCAGAAAAGTGCTCACTTGTTGCCTTCACGCGCAAGGCGATGGGCTCGTATGTAATTAAAATGAACGGCCATGCTATCACTAATGAGAAGACCCACCGCTTTCTGGGGGTCATAATCGATCGCGACCTGTCTTGGAGCCCTCACATCGCCTACATGAAGAAGAAACTGACCATGATCACCCACGCCTTAAGGTTTCTTGCTGGAAAATCGTGGGGTGCATCTGTGCGAGCGATGCTTCAACTATACACCGTTCTGTTCCTCGGTTTCATGCGCTACAGCCTACCTGTGCTTTGTAAAACCCGAAGAACGAACGTACGTGTCCTCCAGTTGCTTCAAGCTCAAGCACTGAAAATATGCCTTGGCCTTCCGAGATGCACATCTACAGCAGCGCCTGTCGTCATCGCGCGTGACCATCCACTCACTACATACATACGCGTCGATGCTTTGAGAATGCACATCAGACATTTCTCTCGGATTCCGTCGCACCACCTCGCCTCACTTCCTACATCTAAGCCGCACTCTGCGTTCAGCGGTACTGTAGCATCACATCGAGCAGTGATTCCCTCGACCTTCACGCATGCAGAAAGACCGCCGTTACCATTGTGGTGCCTACACCCACTCGAAGCCCTTTTTACCATTGCCGGAATCCAAGAGAAGAAACAGTCCTCCTGTTTATCCCTACAACAGGCCACACTACTGTACCTGCATGAGAAACACAGCGGACGCCTTCACATTTACACGGACGGTTCTGTCGCTTGTGCAAGCTCAGCAGGGGCAGTATTTATTCCCGCGAAGTCAATCACCATAAAATTCAAAACAACACATTTGACATCATCAGCGACCGCAGAACTCACCGCCATCCGTGCAGCACTAGAATTTGTAATTGAAGAACCTTCGCAAGCTTGGTCCATCTTCTCTGACTCCAAGGCAGCTTTTCACTGTCTTATGTCGCCATTTCGTTATGGACCTAATGAGCAGTTAGTCGCTGCTATAAGGCTCCTCCACCACCATGCAGTCGAGAAACAACACAACACAACATAGCGTATCAGTGGATACTGGGTCATTGTGGTATATACGGTAACGACCGTGCGGATGAGGCCGCCCGATCTGCACATGACAGTGACCACTACGCAGATATACCGTTCTTCAGAACCGACGCAGCTACAAGACTTCGTTCGCTGGCACGTGAACTCACACTTGCCCAGTGGAACTCGGCTGAATTCACCAACGCTCGTCTACACAGCTTGGACCCCAATCTCCAGCTCCGTCTTCCGTCAGGAATATCGCGAGCTGAGGAGACGCTTCTGTGCCGCCTGTGGCTCGGCATGGCCTTCACGAATGCCCGCTCCTGTCTGATTGGAAAGCCCAACAACTCCACGTGCAATTACTGCAGCTGCGAAGAAACGGTCTCCCATCTTCTGTGTGAGCGTCCCCGTTTCAGTGCGCCAAGACAAGAACTTTTCAATGCGCTAGATAAACTTGACAATCGCCCTTTGTCGGAACAAAGAGTTTTGGGACCCTGGCCGAGTCCATCGTCAGCACAGAAGGCTTTAAAAGCATTATTGTGCTTCTTGCGGACAACTGGTCTCAGAGACAGACTAAGTAGCGCCATATTCTCGTTTCCTTTTTCCCCTCTCTTTTGCTTTTTCCTTTTCTTGCTCTCCTTTTTGTAACATCTCTCTTATATAATCTTTTATCCCCCTTACCCCTTCCCCCAGCACAGGGTAGCCAGCCGGTCTAAGAACTGACTGACCTCCCTGTCTTTCCGCTTGTTTCCTCCTTCTCCTTCTCCTCATACATACACTATAGGGAGTAGTTGCTCAGTGGTACAATGCGTCGACCGTCAGGCATGTGCAAGTAATGGCATCCGATCAATTTGAGTGAATATCAATAAGTGAACATCAATGAACTTGAGTGAATATAAATAGGTATGCTACACTTGGTATGCACCGCCCTTCAGTGAACCTCTTCGACACCAAATATGTTCGCGCATTGGTCGTTGCCCGCAGCAATGAGGATTTTCCGCCAGGCGTGACCAATAATTGAGAGCGACTTTTATGAAATTATGAACCGTCGGCATAAACCCTGTGATGAACACCATCTGAACCACAAACCATCTCTACGGAGTGATTGTTTGGTTTTCTTTCGCCCCGTAGGCACGTACGAAATTGAGAAGGATGTGTTGGTCTGAGCACGATGGCTTTATTATATTTACTACGTGACAAGAGAGCTGCGAGTGATGGAGTTGCCCAATAAGTTCTCATTCAGGCAAGTCAAGTTCCCATATCAAAATGGATGCACGAAAGCATTAGGCTGTCGCATTTCATTATGAAGATGGCGCTTGAAATCCCTGTCCGAGTAATATAAGAGACCCGGTGTCATATTTCTGGAGCGTTATCGGCGCTCTCCGCACAGAAAGACGAACTTTCTCGTTATCAAAATGTACAACCCGAAGCGGTACCACAAATAGAATTCCAGTTGAGCTATTCGTGACTATCCTTTATTGAACATCGCAAGCAACGCCTCCCTTGACATTTTCCAACAACGGCATATGCGCTAACAAATAAGATTTACGGCCCGGTTTTTTGCAGGAACTTTTTAAAAAAACGCACCGCGTCATTTCGTGGAAGTGAACCTTACGAAGCAGGCATCCTCGGAATGTCACTTCTCGTTGAATGGCTAAATAAATAGTGGCTTTTTTCATTCCAGCCTGATAGAAACTTCTACTAGACGCATTGCTTAGAAAACTGCTCGCGCTGACAGCTGGAACGCCTCATTTAGTACGAAAGCGCGCGCTGCCTCGACACGTGCGCCGAAGCGTACGCGCATTCTGAGTTACTGAGTGGCCACCCGTATACATGTTTGAACGGGATAAACAACTTCTAAATGCGGAATGACGACAGCTACGCCATGGGGCCTTGAACGAAAAGCGCTACGATGATTTTTTTTGTTCGCGCGACTCCAGTATTGAATCATCACTTTCCAGCAGCCCGAAAAAGACCTCCGAGGACGTTCTCTCTTTAAATCAGGATTTCTCGTTTCAACCAGGAAAGCACCGTAAGCGACGGTTTTCATCGGGCTGTGACCGAAGCGATGCCATGTATAGAAACGATTTTCTTCGAACCCTACCTGCACTGCGAAATAAAATAGCGAAGCCGAAGCTTATACAGTTTTAGTTCGAGTGCGTTTTCATTCGCTTGTTATAATTTGGAAACGGTGGTCGTCAGGCAACCTTGTTTTATAACGTTTCTTTTCTTTTAAACATTGGTGTCTAATAAGCTCAGTGTACTCAGTGAACCATGTTCGGCAAGTTCTGTGCTCATTTCTTACGTTACCCAACATACTGTGAACAACACGAAAATTCAAGGAAGCATGCAAAGGTTGAACTGGTGGGAATTTTTTGGATATGAAATGTCGCCGGGGCTAACGTTTCGACAAGAGGACTCGCATTCATCTGGGCAGCAACCACATGATCCTGAATAAATATATTTGTGTATTAGTTTAAGGAAAGTGGTGGAAAGCTGCTACTTATACACGATAGGTTTAGTGTCGGTCTCGACCAAAAATCCCGCGTACGTATATGCGACGCAGTCTTTAATATGTACATTAAGGAAACCTCACGAGATGGCGCCAGGTTTGATGTTCTTTTGCTGATTTGTTGTTAGTATTGGCGGTAAAAAAAAAAAAGCACGCAAGCGATTGATAAAACCGGAGTTGTTACACACGTGGGACACAGCAGACCTTAGATCCTTGAAATAAGTTCTAGCCTCGTGAAAGAAAGATAATAATAATTTCTGGGGTCTCAGGTGTAAAAAACACAATGTGCTTATCAGGCACGCCGTAATAGGGGGCTCCGGAAATTGCGACGATCTGGTGTTTCTTCCCGTGCATTGACATCGCACAGTACACGAACCTCCTGCATGTCGACTCCATCGAAATGCGATCGTCATGGCCGGGATCTAACCCGCCTCCTCGTTGAAGAAAGAATAACGAAAAAAAATTATGGGACAGTGTCCTACAGTGAATTGAGCAAAACAGCATCAAATACAAATAAACAAGCAACCCGGACACTAGCCTCCGGCCCACTTCAATTGGGCCATACAGTCATGATTTCAATACACGTAGTGCTAATAGCAATGGCTCCCGCTACCAAACTTCTCCGTGGGCGAGACTTCACACTGATCGACACCAATGCTTTGGCAAAGGCGTTAGCCAAGAAAAGCTTTGCAGAACGGCTGCAAAGCCGTCGGGTCAATGTCATGTCAGTATCACCACGTTCGGCTAGCGAGACATGCGTCAGCGATAACAGGAATGCATTCGGCTCGCATATGAGGTAGAGATTGTGAGGTAACATGCATAACATGCATGCATATGTCCTACCTCATATACGCATATATCATCTCTTCCTCTTTCTATTCCCCGTTTCCTTGTCCCCAGTACAGGGTAGCAAACCGGACGTTCGTCTGGTTAACCTTCCTGCCTTTCCTCTTCTCTCTCTCTCTCTCTCTCTCTCGCGTATATGAGGTGCGGTTTACGAGCACTGGCTCTCTAAACCGGGGTGTGTGGGGTGTGTTCCACTGCCAGTGACACTTCCTCACAGGAGGACGAGCCCGATTGCCCACAGGCAGGCTTCAACATTGCGTGAAGGTCTTGGGCAAACGGCGTGTCATTCGCCGCGGGTTAGCGCGTAGTTCCCGTAACGATTAGGGATCAAATCCATGGCCTTTATACGTTCTGCGAACGGCTCCACTTTTGCTGGACGATTTTGTGCTCCGCACGTCTGCATTGGTGGTACAGTGATTGCGATGCTCGGCTCCTGACACGAAGGTCGCGGCTTCGATCCGCACCTCAGCGGTCGCACTTTGATGGAGGTGGTATTCTAGAGGACCGCGTACTATGCGTGATCTCAGTGCACGTTAAGGAAAACCAAATAGTCGAAGTATTCCTGCATGCGCAATAAAGGGTTAATAGTGCTGGAAGTCTGGCAGGTTGGTAAGGATGCATGACTTTGAATGAGCAGCGCATAAAAAACGGAGGTAAAAGAAAGAGACGTATACACAGGACAAGCGCTATGGTGTCCTGTTAAACAAGCGCTTGTCCTGTCTACGTCTTTTGATTTGCCTTAGTTTTTTTTATGCGCTGCTCATTTGAACTGTCATCCTGTCACCCTGAGATTTGTTCCCGTAATTGCTAGTTAGGCCAGTTTAACGAGTCGCGGCTAACTGTCGCACACCCATTCGCCGCGCGAGGCTGTCTCTGATGTCTACGCGCAACGGCTTCACAATAGTTATTAGCATTCCGCTCATTTTGTAATATTTACAGTCTAACAAATCTGCCACAGATTCTGGGTGTATACGTTATGACCCATTCCTTTCGATGTAAAGGTAATGAATAAATTGTGAATGTTTGTTTGCCAAATCTGTGATGCAAGTGTGAGGCACCCTGCAGTGGTGGGCCCAAAAGTAATTTGGACCACCTGGGGTTGCAACACATCCAGTGTTCTCGGACATCGGCGTTTAGTTCGCGTGTCTTCCACCACGTGCCGCATGGCTTTTATCTTTTTGAATCTCGCGCGAAGTCAAGAGTTGCATCGTGCAAGAAAGAGAGGAAAGAAACAAAAGAAAAAGAGTTCAGAACACACAGCATCACCTCTCGGCGTGGTCTGCCGCCGTTCTCCGTTGCGTCGGCGACGAAGATATGACCGGCGAGTTGTAACGTTAAAATGGCTAGTCATTTCCCGTTTCGTTGGCAACGACTCGTTTAACGCTGCAGAATAAGAAAACGGCGCACGACAACACCGGAAGTATCGAAAGTGCAGCCAGACGGGTTCATTTATTCCCTTTCTTTTAACAGCAGGTGTGCGCTGGCCGCCGTTTGTTCGGTTTGCGGCGAAGACACCGTGTCGTGGTCGCTTCGGCGCGATCACGTCAAGCAAAATTAAGAATAGCTGTACCTAGTTAGGGCAGTAAAACCGTTGACAAGCCTTATTAAGCTATGTTGAGCATGGTAAAACCTAATTAGTTTCACATAACTAAGCAAATGAAATCACAGCTTAATAAATCTTAATTCAGCCGAGCTGGGATTTTCCTGTGCAGAGTCATGCCGAGCGCGGTAATATGTGCCAAGATTAGTCTTATTAACACTAATTAAGAGTGGGCCTAACTAATGGAAAATAAGCTAATTAGCTAATTAGGTTTAGGCTGACTTGGGATGCAAGCTAATCGGGACCAAGCCTATGGAATTAAATGTATTTAATTAAAGTAATCAACAATATTTAAGCCTAGATTGACTTGGGATTCAAGATATATGTGACAAATCCTGAAATATTCAAGTGAGGCCAATTAAGTTCATTGAGATCATTATGGTACTTGGTGCTGTGACTGCCAAGCGATCCCCAATGGAACCCGCCCGATGCGTAGACAATACTCGTGAATTACAGTGTGATCACGTGAACACTTTGTGTGTGGGCGTGTCAATTGGTGCTGTGATCTTCAAGCGATTCCCAATAAAACCCGAATGACACGTAGCCAAGACTCGTGATTTACAATGTAATCACGTGAACACTTCGTGTATGGGCTTGTGATTTCATGTGTGCCTAGTCAAGCCAGGACTAGCCGAGGGCCGACGAGCTCTGCTCTGCCCCAGTTTTGCGCGACTCAACGCAAGCGGCGCAACTATGTTGCCGGGTCGAAAAGCTCGGCCAATGGCAGATATCGAAGGGTTGGCGTACATTTAACAGTCTAATGACAGCATTTCGCAATATCGAGCCCTAAGTTTCTTAGTTTGCAGCATCTGGTCACTTGCCTTCCCCGTGTTTTTAGAGCTGTTTACTTCCAGTCAGGTTTCTCTGGCTACAGAGAAGGTGGTGATACTTTTTACAGTAATTGCTGTGGTTTTACGCCCCAAGAACATGATGTGATTGTGAGTGACGCTGTAGTGGAGGGGCGTTGACAGTTCGACATCGTGATGTTCTTCATCGTGCATTAAATCTAAGCTCACGGGCATCTAGCATGTTGCGTCCATCGAAATGCTCAGGCCACCTACGAGATTCGCTTCGGTCACCTAACACACTGTTGCGTAATATATGACTCGAAGTGGAAAGTAATTAATTTATAAGGTGTTGGCTCATGGCGAACACAAATCGGCTCATATCACAAATGATCACGCGCGTGTGCTACCGTTACACTCTAAGAAAACAAAATGTGTCTTTTGACCATTTTACTTGCCTCATATATGGCCCTCCTTTAAAGGGTCTCGTCAATTCTCTCTGGAGATTATCATACACTCTTTGGAGAGTCGCGTGGCCCACAAGAGAGTCACAGTGCCACTTTAAAGAGAGTGACAGACGTGGCAAGTCAGGAATCCCCGACAGGAGTCGCACACACACTTTTTTGTTAGAGTGTACGGATCTGCTGCTCACCGGCTCCGTCCATCGAAGTGCGCAAGGAAACAAGAAACACTGCCTAAATTTTGTGATTTCTTTATTAAACTAAAATGCTATTACCTGGGGTTTTGCGTGCTAAAACCACGATACGATTACATGCACGCCGTAGAGGAGGGCGACGCAAATTTCGACCGCCTGGTGTTCTTTAACGTGCCCTCCCACAGCTCAACACAACGGCCCAGAAAAGTAGGCAGTGGGAAAGGAGGGGGGCTGCCCCCCCCCCTTTCGCAGAATCCTAATGGCTGTGAAAGAAAATGGGTGTTTTTCAAGGTCTTCAGCAAGTGGGCCCTCCCTCCCCCCGAAAAATATTCCTGGCTACGAGCGTGCACGGGCCTCTATGATTTCATCTCCAGCGAAATGCGACCGCCGAGGCCAAAATCAAAACAGTAATTTGCGGGTCACCAACGGAGCACCCTTCTAATAGCGTTGGCAGTTTTCGGTTAAGCCGACATAACAGTATTACGGTGTGCCCCTTGAAAAATGGTGCAATAGAAGCTCACCGTTCTTGCGATAACCCTCTCAACGCTAGAAAAAAACATGACTTACCGGAATTGGAGTCTCAGGTAAAGATTTCGTAGTCCTCAACGTGGCCCGTGCTGCTTCAAATGCCAGGACATGTGGCTCTTTTGAAGGCGGGAGGATTTGGGATGCAAAACTGGTGCATCCGTCCTTCGCTCCCGTCTACATCACGAGAACATTAGTCAAGATTTTCTCTGGATTCATGTCGGTATCCGGGTGCTGGCACTGGTCGATGACGCAGCATGCGTAACCTGTTTCTGCAAAGTCATGGCTGCTACGTCGATGGGTGTCTGTAACCTTGCATCATTAGCTCTGCGCACGAAAGCCACAGCTTCAATCCTTCTTAGGTTGGACGGAAAGCAAAAAAAAGGGGGGGGGGGGAGGGGCGCTCAATCGCTTTTTTCAACGCGGTCGTCTGTGGTCACTCCCGTCCCGTATGGAGCATATGATGTCAGGCAGTCTTAAATCTGTAGCGTACGTAAAGATAGCGCTCGTTGCGGTCGCTCGGTATTTCCGTCAGTTAACGTATACGATGCGTTCCCATTGGCAGCAAAAGCTAACGCATAGCTTTGCGTACGCATTCTAAAACTCCCTATAAAATGTTTTATGAGTTCCGTGCAGCATTGTTCAAGATGCAGGCCTCCTCGACCAATCAGGAGGGCGACCACATTTAAGTGTACCCTTCCGTGCCCTGTCGCCTGCTAGCGGCGAGCGCCGCAGCGGAACCGGCAAGAGCGAAGAGCGTTTAGGAACACTGTGCAACTGCGCAATGAGATCGGCTCTAATTGTGATAGCAGTTAAAAATTCGCCTCGGCACCGTGAAAGCGCGCATCTTCGAGATGCTTGCACGCAGTCATTTGAGGGATACGTACGGTTGAGTACCACGGCCCGTATCGCGTGGTCAAGCAAACTTCGTCCTACGCCGTCGAGCTATTTGAGCCTTCTGTTACAGGGGTCGGCAACCTTTACAGGCGAAGGGCTGAATTGCATGAAGCCGACACCGCGGGCCCGGATGGAGGAGGGCGAGTTGCAGGCAAAGAGAACAAAGGCGAATTGACAATTGATAATCATGTGCAAAACTGGGATGGAAATCATGTTTATTTTCAACGCGCATGTCACAAGGATGCAATTTTCAAGCACACGAGGATGGAGCACCAAGCCAACTGGAAGTTCCATCTTTCTTTGTTCCTGTCGAACCCTGCCTCAGGTCAAAACTGTCCTGTCTGCCGCGAGACAGGAAGTGACAAGGGGAGGGGAGAATTCTCACGTCGTGCCGGAGACCGCATAACATTGTCCTGATGGCCGCATGCGACCCGCGGACCGCAGGTAGCCGACCCCTGTTCTGGTCAACAATGTCGATTTCATGAGATTGTTCATATGAACCTGCTGAAGCCTGCACTCTGGGCAGAGCACGAGAGTGCAGTGATGTTCCACTCGAAATTCGCCAGGATGTCTCTTCTCCGGGGATGAAACAAATGCAACAAATAAGACCGGCACTCCTTGCAGGTAGAGAGAACGCTGCTCATGTAGCAAGACGGCGATTCGACAATGCGAGCCTAGCACTGGTTCTACTATTGCGGGTCATGTTTCTACGCATGCGCTGCCGTTATTCTTAATATGCCAATTGCCTCAATTATTAGACGCGTTTCTTCATTCCTATGCCGATATTAAACTGCGCATGCACCGAATTTTGGCGTGCACTTACACTCTCAGCAATGTAAAGATAGTTTAGATGGTGAGCCTCCGGATAGAGATCTGTTATGTCTAGCAATCTCTGATCAATGTAGCGGCCCGTCTGCCTACGTGGAAGCGGCCGCAGCTGAACAGAATGTTATAAACTATTTTACGTAAGACATGTCGGCGCCGCCACCTTGAGCTGTTTGGCTGTTAAACAAATTTCTTCTTATTCTTTTGTTTCACGGCGTGAATTCATAAGGACAAGAAACATCGAACGCACCAACCCAAGCGTTATCATGTGTGTACGTCAGCCGCCGCACAGTTCGTTTATTCGTTGAAGATACCACAGGGCAAGGCTAACACCCCGATATGCCGGCACCGAACGCACCCTGCCTCACCTGTACGGCAATCACCGCACCTGTACGACAATCAGTGAATTTGTCCGCGTGTTTCACTGAAAAAAAAAAATCCACGCATATCCACGAAGTGAATGGCGATGAGTGGGCGAAGCACTGGGGATCGTTCGGTAACCCTGAATCTCCTGTGACATTGCCCACTCGCGCCTGCAAATAAGTGACAACACGTGTGTACTGTTATATAAAATGTTTAATGGTCATAAATGTTATGTCGTGTTGAGGATTCCATTTCCCTTCATTACTGCTTTGTGGTCCGTGCACTGCAGAGGCAATGGTTCTTCAATCGGATCTCGCCTGAAGTTGGCAAAGACGAGGTCTATGCACATCCCCCTAGTGGTAGCTCGCTGTATGCGTCGACGTTGCCTTTCGTGGGAGAGCGCGCGTTCACGGTCCATGGCAGAAAGAGTGTGTGTGGTCTGGAACGCGCTTATACAGGGTGTCCCAGCTATCACGCAGCACGATTTAAAAAAAGAGGAACGGTGTTACGTGAAGCAAACCTACTGCATATTGTTCCTAGTACACTGGAGTAGACACTGCTATTTTTTTCGTTAATGAGGTTTAATTAATTAGTCATAACTATATTGTAACTCGACAAGTACTCACCTAATTGTGAAAATGTCAATGAGGCGTATGTAGGCATGTTCAAAGGACATCTAACTGCGCAATTTTTACCAGCGTACCAATTACGTGCTCATTTTTTCCAGCTGATAAAAAAGGCCCGCGAAATATGAATAACACGTGACTACGCTTCCACCGGCAAAGGAAACCAGCGCCCTCAAATAAGCTTACTGCAAACAACTGCTTTGCCTGTTGTCCGTTCCGCATTTTGGCAAGGGTACAGGTCGGACGCCAACGATATGCGCGTAATTTCGCTGGGATTCCTTCCGTTTGATAGTACGCCACAATCATCCATATCTCACGGCCGACTGTTCTCATTGATAACGCGGCAGGTGTTCTGATTACTGCCTGACTCTGTAAAACCAAGCGGTTCGTTTCTTAGGCCGGGTAGTGGCAGATAGGGCGATGCGTTTTTTTTCTGCATTTTTTCCTTGATTCTGTCTACCTCATAGGCAGCCTGTTTGAGGGCTCTGGTTCCCGAAGCGCGCAACAGTCTAGTCACGTGTCACTTTTCACATTTCGTGGGCTTTCTTGATCAAGCGGAAAAAATGAGCGCGCAATTAGCACGTTGTTGAAAGTAGCGCAGTTAGATGCCATTTGAACATGCCTACATACGCCTCATTGACGTTTTGACAATTAGGTGAGTACTTGCCAAGTTACAAATATAATTATGACTAATTATTTAAACCTCATTAACGAAAAAAATAGTAGTGGCTACTTCAGTGCACTAGGAACAATATGCAGTAGGTTTGCTTCGCATAACGCCGTTCCTCTTTTTTTCAAATCGTGCTGCGTGATAGCTGGGACACCCTGTATATACCCGTTTTCACTGCAGAGCCTTATGGTGTATTTTTTTTTTTCACAGTTGTTTTCTTTTTCACTGCAGCGCCCTTCCGTGTATTTTTTTCACAGATGTTCTTTTCACTTCAGCGCCCCTTCAAGTATTTTTTTCACAGATGTTTCTTTTTTCGGTTGCGGTTCACAAATGTTTGTTTTTTGTCGGTTTCGGCTTCGTGGACCGTGTCGGATGAGGACAACGGCAAGGCTCGGCCTTAACGAGCTCCTCCTCTAATATCAGTCATTCCTTGTCTTTCACTCGCTCATCCTTTCTATGCATAGCGGCGATTATATCTTACCTAGCTTATTGGCTGCCCTAAAAACAACGTTAATGACGTATCTACTTCCTACTTTCGTTAGCCTATCAGCTACGCAATTAATGTACGGATACCTACGACACATTTCTTCTTATCGCTTTCCGCAACCACGGTCGGACCTAACATAACGGACTTCTTTAAACGTTCCGCGGCAGTGGCTACTGCATCGTGAGGATAACGTAGTACACATAAAAGACGCCTAACCTGGCCATTAAAGCTATCATAAATTTTGTGCTCACACGACTTGGTGAGGGAAGACTTAAAGCATCCGAGCCAGAGAAAGCGAGTCCGAGCGGTACCTGCAGCCACTCACCAGAGCAATCGGAGGCCGGAAGAGGATACGCGTCACCACCTCTTCTGTAACAAACACACCAGACGCGGGAGTCATGTGATCAGATCACGGTCGGACTCTGAGTGCAAAGTGAGAGCTCTCAGAGATGCAGCGTGGTGCTCTGAAAGAACCAGCCGAACGTAGCCAGAGCGCTCGATTTCGACCAGCTGAACGTGACGCGCGTCTCCAGAGCAATCTGGAGCGCTCGAAAAGGACCATTCGAATGTACCAACAATCAAATCGTTCCAAAACAACGGCATAATGAAAAGGTAAGCACACGGTAAGACTGGAACAAAGTGATGACGCACACAGAGCGCTTGTTCTTCTTGTTTGGTCTTCTTCTTCCAGTCTTACCGTGCGCTTACCGCTTTCATTATGTCGCTATAGGCTCCGTGCAGACGTAACTCAGCTGCCCGAGCGAAGAGCGTCCCTAGCGGCAAGAAGCACAGATTTGGCGGGATGCTTTCACGCACTCGCAATGGGGCGAAATCGAGGAACTCTGCCTTTTACGATGGCTATACTTCTCGTGATTTTCGCGCTTGGCCAGTGACCAGAGCGATGGTCCGTCCGCGTTATCAACGCGATCAGTCAGCCGCAGGTAATGGACGATAAGAACAATATAGCATAAGCGATAAAGCACCGCTCCGCGATTGCACCTCTCATCGCTCCACGCTCCCGCTGTGACGGCGCGAGGTATTTTTGCAGGGAGTTCTTTTTGTGTCGGTTGCGCTGTTGGTAGGAATGCTGAACTCCAGGAATAATTGCTGCGTTGTTGGGTGCAATGACACCTACGGGAATTCTCCGGGCACGCGTTTTTACCAAGTTTCCATTTAGAGAAGTCGGCGCAGCAAATGCAGTGCCATGGCCGTTCGATGGAAAGCGTTTTTTTTTTTTTTAATTCAGCGGCCGTTCAGTTTCAAGCTGCCGCTGAGTTCGCTGCCGCGTTAGCCCGAAGGCGATAAGCTGTGATTCTTTAAAGTGAACGAGGCGGCCCGCGTTACACGTGCGCGGTTTCGCTCAACGGGCTCGTCCCCTCCGTTGTCTTCCTCCAGCTCATGTATCTTATGTTGCCGCGTTCGCCTGAGGATACACGAGGTCTGGCGAAAAGAAGCACACGCGCTAACGCTACGTTTTCTGACAGCTGCTAACAATTTGACGTCTTTTGAAAGCAAACGCGAAAGAAAACGTCTCAAGAACTGTCAGGACCACATGAAAGATAGGGCGCGGTCGAATAATGTGAAACATATTGCTTACCTGGCATGTTCTTTCCGGAAAGATGGCGGTGTCATGAGCTCCTGCTGCCGGGAGGAGTCTACTGTAGCATGCGAAACAAGGAGAGACGTTATTACGATGTAATATGTGAAACTAAGAATGTGGTAACGGTAAACCTCAGTGTTTACCACAGCCACCACGAAGCAGTTATGAATACCTTTTCAAGGAAATTAAGTTTTGGTAGACTGCTTTTCTGTTGCTCTCAGTCTTTTCATGCAGTGCATCGCTCAATCGTTCAAGGTTATGTCGTCTACACTATTAATCAGGTCCTGGTTAAGTGCTGGCTATATCCAGGAAACTAGACGGAAAATGTCCGCTTTTCTGGCTATATCTAACACTTTAAGCGGCACCTGATTAGGAGTGTATTCGACCACCACTTGGCTCTCCAACCACCATCGCAGAGTGCATTGGAGCCCATTTTATTAGTGGTCATACGCAACGATAGTGGAACAGCGGCTACTAAGATGTGTTGCCCAATGTTCCTTTTCTTACGATGAAGTGCCGAGCCTAGAGAAACCATGACGCAACCGTTGCAGGACCAGTATAAACTTACACTGTGGTGTTTCATTTTCCTGTTGTCGTGGTAGTCTTGGAAGTCGTATCGCAAATACTCGAAGCGTGTCTTCCACTGCAGGAACTACAGGTGAGCTTGACTCGGCAAACCTTCGCTCGATGTCCTCTTGACGTGCAGCGGAAGCACCGGTTGCCCATTTTCAGCTGCTCTTTCTTGACAGCAAGAGGGATATCGGCGCTGTAACTTCGCGTCCCATGCTGATGACTACAGCAGAAGAAACATACCCACCTTGGGACAGACGAGGGGTGCAAAACTGATGCCGTTGAGATGCTACTGTGTCTTCTGTCTGTGTGATCTTCAATAGAAGGTCTTGGACGTGGAAACGCGTGTTGCTCCCTATTTTCTAGCTCCACCTGCATGAACAAGAAAAGATCGTTCAGCTCAGCGTCCTACGCAGCTGACGCATCTGCTGGTGCCCCCGACGAAGAGACTTGAACAGGCGTTATGCACTGGATCACTTCGCTGGTCCGCCATAGTTTCAAGTATCACACAGCTGTTCCTTCGCAGCGACCTCCAGTGGCTTTGCAACGACATGCCTTATGATATTTTTAAGGTCATGGAGCTCACTCCAACTCATCTCACCATTCCGAAGAGGGGGATATGAACCCTAAGTGCCTGCCATATTATGGGGTGTCCTTTTTTTTCCTGTGCGATGGTTCTACACTCAGCAGTCATGCAGCAATGGGTGACGAAACCTTTCACATTCCTTTCTCCTGGCTCCTTGCGCCATCATTCTTGAAGTACGTGCGACACATCGGGAATATTTTCCACATCCTGCGGCAATGATTTAAGCCCTGATGATGCGTTGCTACAAGCCTTCTGTGTCACGTTATTCCCATAATTTTCCTTCATAGTCTTATTCTCCTACATACTACATGGCTTCCTTCCGGAAAATACTTGTACCTTGTGGATCGGCGTTGCAGCAGGTGACTCAAAAAAGGAGTAATTAGATTTTGTGTTACTACGTTTGGCTGCGAAAACTGGTCGTCAACTAATAATAGTTGAGGTGAGCCACAAGAAAAGGTTACTTGACTGCAGCCGTTATTCATTGAAACACTATCTTTTCAGGTTGAAAATTTCATCGTGAAACATCTACCAACATACTGAGTTTGGTCATTAAAGTAAGCCTTATATTCTGGCCAAAAAGAGCCTTTCAAATACAGTGTTCGTTGCTTCACTGCTCTATATAATTATGCATTCAAGCTAGTCAGACGATGGGAACTAACCACAAGTGCTAAATAAGCGGTTTATCTCTACGGCTAGATTCAGCGGATTAGGAAAAAAAAGACAACATGGA
The DNA here is from genome assembly GCF_013339695.2 of Rhipicephalus sanguineus. Classification (NCBI taxonomy): domain Eukaryota; kingdom Metazoa; phylum Arthropoda; class Arachnida; order Ixodida; family Ixodidae; genus Rhipicephalus; species Rhipicephalus sanguineus. The sequence continues at coordinate 19,983,257 of NC_051183.1, read as the reverse complement.
AAATGAGTGAAATAACGGAACTAAAACGAACGTCCCATAACTTGAACAAAGGTTCGCAATAACGTTCTTTGGGAACAGCTGATCACAGAATATTTTAGAGGAAGCAACATGCGAACAATAAAAGTCACTTTGGAACAAAAGGCCTACGGCGACTGCGTCTAATCTCTTAAAGTTGAGGTGGTACTTATTTCCCCTCATATGTTAGCATTACTCCTGCCTGTCCTTTTTTTTCTCTCATCTGCTTTATACTTAGCAGCTGGGTGATTCCACGTAAGATCGAACAAACGATGGCTGGTCGACCTCTCAAATTTATTTCAAAATTTTATATATTATTGCCTGATGAGTGGAAAGAAGAGATCCGCAATTTGTTTTGCCGCCAAAAATTTTTTCGAACCACAGGAAATCAATAATGACGAAGAGGTGGAGTGGAGCGCTCATCCGCTCTGCTGTTTTGGCCAACTTTCGTTATGAATTGCACAAAATATATTAAAATTACGTAGCGGAAGTTTATTTACCTAAATATATGCATGTTTTTGCTTCTGCTCAGGTATTTTTAGTTTTTATGTGTAGTGTAGGTGTTTTTATAAAAAACCTCAAAAATGGCCCAATCGGCAAAATTTTCTTTACTTTGAAGGTCTTTATCTCGAAAAAGCCTTGTAGCAGAGGTACGAAAATTCCGCATTACGTTCTTCGCATGCGTATCTACCAAACTGCCAAATCTTGTACTTATATAGCTTTTCAGTAAAGAGATATGATTGGGCTAAGTTCAAGAAAACACCGAACAATGAAAACTTCTGACGACAATTAAAAAAAAAACCCCATTTTTTAAATTTCTTAAACTTTGTCCACTTACTCTCCTCCACATCAGCTTTCAATATCATTAAAAACGTGTTGCATAATGTCGTTGCACTAATAGTTACGGCCCCTCCAATGAGACCGTTAGGCAAGGATGGGCAATTCCGACTTCTTGCACAGCAAGTGTATCAAATGCAGGCAGGATTGAATTTCTTTTTATTAAAATGTTAGCAGGTGCCTAAAAAGGTGTCGCCGGCACTGAAGACGTTAATTTTGAAATTATTTGGTCACTGCAGCGGCCACGAGCGCGGAGCTACCGAGTAGGCGCGCGCGCACCCGAGATGCTCGTTGTAAGAGACGGCGCAGTGAGAGCTCGTTCTCGCGTCCTCAGACCGATTGAGTTCGAAACAGCAACACCTCTCGGGTGACTTGAACGCATGTGCACTGAAGCTTCGCTATTCTATCCTCTGTTCGCATCTCAGCTAGGCGCTGATAACACGGCGGAGGTGTAAGCAAGATGAAAACTCTATAAGGGAGCTATGAGCGCTCGCTTCACGCACGCTGCTGCCACAGAAACTGCGCTGCGCCAGTTGCGATCAGTGGAAAGCATGAACGTGGCGCTCCAGTGGAAAGCAAGATATGATTGTCAAAGAAAAGAAAAGCAAAACTATCGGTAACCGGATGCGCTTGTCTATATTAGATGTCGGCAGCAGAAGGCGTGAACTGGCCGCGCGTTCGCTGCGCTGTTCACACTTCATTCGGCGCGGATAGTTCTTGTGCTTTGCTCTTACTCTACTCCTCCTGTGCGTCTGATGACGAGAAAGTATAGCTCTGAATGAGTGTATTGTGGAGACTACCTTTCGAAGCACAAGAAGCTTAAAGGAGTACTGACACGAATTTTAAAAAATTTCGGATTGTTGCTCTAAATAAAAATACTGGTGTCGAGAAACGTAAAACGACTATTGTGGTGCCTGGGAATGCATCCTATATATTTTAATTAGCGCCACCTTAAAAAGACACTTTCGGTTTCGATATCGAGGAGGTGGCTTCTCAGTGTCGTTTCATAGCAGTGTGACGTCACGGAGATACAGAAATTCGCGACGTACTCGCGGGAAATCCGTCATCTGCTCGTGGTGCAATAGACAACGATGAGTGAATCGTCGTCCAGTGACCCTGACAGTGATTTCTACGATTTAGGCTGCATGCAGGACGCAGAACTCGTAAACTCGGAGGAAGTGTCTTGACTTGTCGGGATAATGTCCTTGCAGTGTGGCTGGCTTGCAAATGCTCAGCGACGAAAACTTCAAAGTTAAATTAAAATATTTTATACGTGTTCTTCGACTCCAGTGTGTGGACAGCGTGGACACTGCATACCAACGAAGCAAAAAATGTCTCCTTTGCGATGTCTCAAAATCGTCTCAGTACTCCTTTAATTATTGCAAAGAAGCCAAAATTTCGCAGAGTTACCGACCTAGACATAAATGCTTTGAAGGAACGTTTAACGCCCCAAAGATCAGTGACTGTCAGTGAGACGGACTACTTGTGCTACGCGTGCTTTTGCTACCACTGCAATGAAAGATCTTCACGGAACGCACAGTTTAAAGATGACATTCTTATGCCCCCTGAAAAAGAAATCGACGCAATTAACCAGATCACTGCGACTACCGGTGCACGTGCCTTCATGTCACCCGAGAGGTGTTGCTGTTTCGAACTCAATCGGTCTCAGGACGCGAAAACGAGCTCTCACTGCGCAGTCTCTTACAACGAGCATCTCGGGTGCGCGCGCTCCTGCTCGGTAGCCCCGCGCTCGTGGCCGCTGCAGTGACCAAATATTTTCAAAATTAACGTCTTCAGTGCCGGCGACACCGTTTTAGGTACCTGCTGGCCTTTTAATAAAAAGAAATTCAATCCTGCCTGCATCTTATACACTTGCTGGGCAAGAAGTCGGAATTGCCCATCCTTGCCTAAGGGTCTCATTGGAGGGGCCGTAATTATTAGTGCAACGATATTATGCAACATGTTTTCAATGATTGTGAAAGCTGATGGGGAGGAGAATAAGTGAACAAAGTTTAAGAAATTTAAAAAATGGTTTTTTTTTTAATTGTCGTCAGAAGTTTCCATTGTTCGGTGTTTTCTTGAATTTAGCCCGATCATATCTCTTTACTGAAAAGTTATATGAATACAAGACTTGGCAGTTTGGTAGATAAGCATGCGAAGAACGTAATGCAGAATTTTTGTCGCTCTGCTACAAGGCCTTTTTGAGATAAAGACCTTCAAAGTAAAGAAAATTTTGCCGATTGGGCCATTTTTGAGGTTTTTTATAAAAACATCTACACTACACATAAAAACTAAAAATACCTGAGCAGAAGCAAAAACATGCATATATTAAGGTAAATAAATTTCAGCTACCTAATTTTAAGATATTTTGTGCAATTCATAACGAAAGTTGGCCAAAACAGCAGAGCGGATGAGCGCTCCACTCCACCTCTTCGTCATTATTGATTTCCTGTGGATCGAGAAAATTTTTGGCGGCAAAACAAATTGCGGATCTCTTCTTTCCACTCATCAGGCAATAATATATAAAATTTTGAAATAAATTTGAGAGGTCGACCAGCCATCGTTTGTTCGATCTTACGTGGAATCACCTAGCTTATATTACAAAGACATCTACGACGTAGCTACGCAGTAGCTTTTTATGTCGCAAAGAACTGTGATCATAATAGCGTAGACTTCTCTCTGACGATTGAACGGTGCCTGGTATCACGAAGCAACAAAAACAGCTTTGTGAATACCGGCCCTGACTGCATAGAAAACTGCATAGAAAATAATAAAATATCCCTTTGCGTACGATATTAAGAGCGGTTAACTAAAAAAAAATCACAGTTTCGCCGCAAGGGCGAAGCAATGAATGCGATAGCAAGAAACTAATGCTATACGAAGTGAGGCTCGCCAATGGATACTCTCAGTTTGAACGGCGCTCCTGTTACAAAGGCGGCCGAAGCAGCGAAGGAAACTAGCGTGCTTCAAGTGTCGAGCTGTGACACTTGATAGTTCGCGCTCATCTTCTGTTTGTTCGTTTAGCGGCGTCGTTTAGCGGCGCTCCGTAACATGAGCGCGGACATCACGGTTAAAGCTTGAAACATCCCTCTTGCCCTCACCACGAGAAAACCGCGCGAGCAGACAGCGGAAGGCCAAGGTTCTCCTTGCGCAAATATAAGAAGAAGCGAGCGAGCTCGCCGACGACTTTTAAATGCGCTCGTCGCGCTCCTAGCGCCATCTCGCTGGTAATGAAGAAACGCTTATGAGCGCCGGCCATCTCTGAGTCCGTCCAGCGGCAAAGGGTGTGTATATAACGCTCGCCGTTAGCTATGCGGCGGACCTGCGTTCCGTGGCGTAGTGGCTAGCGCCACTCGCTGCGGAGCAAGAGGTGCCTGGTTCGATTCCGCGCTTCGGAAGCATTTTTCTGAATTATTTTTCTTTGGGGCTTTTATATATATACATACTTATAAATATACGGTGCATGACGGCGACAGGGACGGACATTTTCCAGCCGAGACTGTCCATATAATTGCTATCGCACTAAAAAACGCCAGGCCTGTGCTGAAACCGCAGCACAGTCACAGCGAAAGCTGGAAGAGCGGCGTTTCTAGAGCCCGTTAAGCTCTCTTGGGGCTACAATACAAGTACACTAGAAAGGTACCCACTACGTCATAAATAACAATTTTTGTGAAGTTGGGAAGCACCTACTAAGCCATTATTCGTCATTCTGCGGAGAAGCGAGACACCAGGTACACGTCTGTGAGGCATTATGTGCACTTTGTTGACGCGACGACTGATGACGATGAAGAATTATGGCTCAGCCCTTTGTAATGGGTTGGACTCTTTAAACGGCCCACCAGTTATGTAATTTGCATTGGGTGACGCCCGGTCGCTATTTCCCTCTCCCGTCATGCTGTATAACATACGTGGACGTGGGAGAGAGACGGGGGGGGGGGGAGAAGCGAAGAACTTTACTGAGACCCCGAGGAAATGGATCATGCGCTTATAGGCTTCCTTGGCAACCAATGCAAGTGCACTTGCGAGGAAACCACTACGCTATTAATCATTGTAATTTTTGAGAAGTAGGGCAGCAGGCACTGTGCCATTTTTCGTCAATCTACGGAGAGCGTTGGTACCTGCTAAACGCATGTAAGGCATCATGCGCACTTTGTTGATGCTTTGCCTGATGACGATGAAGAATTATGGCAGAGCCCTTTGTAATGGGTTCGAAGCATTCAATAACCTACTCGTTGCGCAATTCGCATTGTGTGACGCCTGGTTACAGAATTCGCGTTCTGCGACGCTTGTTGCTTATTTTATCCTTCTACCGCTCTATATTGCATGTGCTAATGTGGTTCCTTCCCGACATGAAGCCTGTATAGGACCTTTTTTCAAAGCAGTTTCAAGCACCGGCATGGCTCAGAGGTTGAATCCTGGGCTCCCACGCAGAGGGCCCAGGTTCGATCCTCCTTCCATCCTGGAATTTTTGCTTATTTCGTTTTTTTTTTTTGTTATTTCGAGCGATACTGGTTACGGACACCGGCGGTGGCGGCGGACAACTACGGCGCCAAAAACGGCCGGTGAAATGATCTCATAACAGCTTTCGCTGTAAAAATAGCTCGCCTGCACCGGTGGCTCCAATTTCCGCCCAGCTCAAAGCGAGAATGAAAACGGAAGGAACCTTTGTGAACGTACAGGAAAGAGATCGCACACAACCGTGCGGGAATTCAAAGCGTAAAGAAAATAAAATTGGGGCCGTTAAAGACTGGAGGGTGTTAAGATGATGCTCAGAAGGCTCAATTTTGGGAGGAACTAAGGCAGTGCAAGAAAATTGCGTTTCAAGAGATAAAACTTGAGCCATAAAGCTGAACGTATTGAATGTGAGCGCATACCGTCTATTTTTATTAGAATAAATAGAATGTTGAGGTTTTACGTCCCAACACCACGATATGCTTATGAAGGACGGCGTAGTGGAGGACCCCAGAAATTTCGGCCACCTGGTGTTCTTTAACGGCCGCCTAAATCTACAGTCGAGCACCCTAACCACTAGACCACCGTTGCGGATCGTCTCATTTTATTGTTAGATCAATTATATAGACATTATTTCACTCTCTCTCTCTCACACACACAAACACACACACGCACACAGACACACACACACACACACACACACACACATATATATATATATATATATATATATATATATATATATATATATATATATATATATATATATATATATGAATAGTCCTGCAGAAAATTAATTATGGTATGCACCTTCGCTTGCATGGGCTAAGAAAATGTGTGCTCTATTTTCACCTTATGTTCTATATTTACTATTGCTGTGAAAACAGCGCCAAAGCTAGATCATTAGTAAAGTAAACGGTTACAGCTCTTTCTCCAACAAACCTGCATGGAGTCACGGTAACCAAATTACAACGGCGACAACATGCTCGTCGCGTATCTTGAACATATTCTTGTGTGTCTCCTTTTTCCTCTGCTTTTGGTGGCTGTTCACCTTATATAATGTTAACGTTTTTTATCTCGCTGCAACAAATGAGTAATGAGGAGGCTCTTTAAAAAAAACGCCAGGCCTGCGCGGAAACCGCAGCACAGTCACAGCGAAAGCTCGAAGAGCGGCGTTTCTAGAGCCCGTTAAGCTCTCTTGGGGCTACAATACAAGTACACTAGAAAGGTACCCACTACATCATAAATACCAATTTTTGTGAAGTTGGGAAGCACCTACTAAGCCATTATTCGTCATTCTGTGGAGAAGCGAGGCACCAGCTACACGTCTGTAAGGCATTATGTGCACTTTGTTGACGCGACGACTGATGACGATAAAGAATTATAGCTCAGCCCTTTGTAATGGGTTGGAATCTTTAAACGGCCCACCAGGTATGTAATTTGCATTGGGTGACGCCCGGTCGCTATTTCCCTCTCCCGTCATGCTGTATAACATACGTTGACGTGGGAGAGAGACGGGGGGGGGGGAAGCGAAGAACTTTACTGAGACCCCGAGGAAATGGATCATGCGCTTATGGGCTTCCTTGGCAAACAATGCAAGTGCACTTGCGAGGAACCCACTACGCTATAAATCATTGTAATTTTTGAGAAGTAGGGCAGCAGGCACTGTGCCATTTTTCGTCATTCCACGGAGACCCGTGGTACATGCTAAACGCATGTAAGGCATTATGCGCACTTTGTTGATGCTCTGCCTGATGACGATGAAGAATTATGGCAGAGCCCTTTGTAATGGGTTCGAAGCATTCAACAACCTACTCCTTGCGTAATTCGCATTGTGTGAGGCCTGGATACAGAATTCGCGTTCTGCGACGCTTGTTGCTTATTTTAATCTTCTACCGCTCTATATTCCATGTGCTAATGTGGTTCCTTCCCGACATGAAGCCTGTATAGGACCTTTTTTTAAAGCACTTTCAAGCACCGGCATGGCTCAGAGGTTGAATCCTGGGCTCCCACGCAGAGGGCCCAGGTTGGAACCTCGTTCCATCCTGGAATTTTTTCTTATTTCGTTTTTTTTTTCTTATTTCGAGCGATACTGGTTACGGACACCGGCGGCGGCGGCGGCGGACAACTACGGCGCCAAAAACGGCCGGTGAAATGATCTCATAACAGCTTTCGCTGTAAAAACTGTGTAATTAATGTTTCGAACGCGAGTGTAGAAAGGAGCATTAAAGAGCAACGCGAGTGTAGAAAAAAGCATGCCTCGGGTTTTAAATGCCAAACATTTCTTAGCGAACCTCAGGCACTTTGGCCGTTTCTATCTATCTATCTATCTATCTATCTATCTATCTATCTATCTATCTATCTATCTATCTATCTATCTATCTATCTATCTATCTATCTATCTATCTATCTATCTATCTATCTATCTATCTATCTATCTATCTATCTATCTATCTATCTATCTATCTATCTATCTATCTATCTGTCTGTCTGTCTGTCTGTCTGTCTGTCTGTCTGTCTGTCTGTCTGTCTGTCTGTCTGTCTGTCTGTCTGTCTGTCTGTCTGTCTGTCTGTCTGTCTGTCTGTCTAGCCGCCTACGTCTGGTTGCTCTCCTGGTCGTCTTCATAACTTGTAATATACCAAATTTGGCATAGCAGGAGATCAGTGTATGACGAACACGATTCACTGGTCATGACATCAATAACGCAAAAAAATTCGGCAGATCCCACGTACCGTGGGAGTCGATGTTATGCGAAGCATGCGGCGGGAAGGTGACTGTGGCGTAATTTTCTTTACTGAGCGAAACGTCGCAAAATGACACTAATGATTGGTATAAATTTTATACACACACATATGTTGAAGAGCCTCATGTGTGTCATTAACCAGTTGTTTACAGTTGGGTAACGCTGCCAACGGCAACATGGGTATTACCAACACCAGAAGCGGTAAGCTGATATGTAGTGCTTATACGTGTCCTGAGAACGCACGCGCATTTCACGAACCCGTGTGCATGTGTGCAAGAAGTTCTTGACGGTTCTTGAACAAGGGCATCATCACCGTGATCAGTGAGCACCAGCAGCTGGTCATGACTTGTTATTGGATCCGGTCGTGATCGCGGTGAAGAGGGGTACATGTGTAGGGAAATATGAGGTAAAGTACAACTGTTAGAAATCGTGGGTGCCTCGGTCATTTCGTCGACAAATTGTCTGTCGATAGAGCCGGTGACATGTCGGAACCTGAAGTCACTCTTCGCGTTGGTGAGGTAAAAGCCATCAAGACTGGTAGGTCTGGATAGTGCTACGTAGATCAACATCAGTGGATGGCACCTGTCGTATTCCTAGACTACCTGGGCGTATGTGACCTACGTAGCCTGAGTCTACAAAGCGGCTTTCAGTCAATCTGACATAATTCTCGGTCAGCATGAGGCCATTGCCCATCATCGTAAGAAATGAAGAGGACACTGCGCCGTTCTGGCGGACTACGTGCACTTCACGGTGCGATGATGTGAATATATCATACGCAACGTTTGTTAATGTATTTCTCCGGTGTCGAGCAATGCTTCAATATAGCTTGCTCATAGGATCATAGGAATCATAGGAATACAAATTTATTGGATTGCTATAAAATCAGAGCCAACACCAGAACCACAGACGCTAATCTGATATGACGCCTGTATCGTAGGAATACACATCGTAGGAGTATCATGTAGTGTTTATTGCTTTCTTGCAAAATTAGATAGCCAGCACCATAACCACAACTGACGTTGCACCGACATTATGCCTGCATAGGCTGTTTTTCCAAACCAGCTTATAGACCTGGCGTGGCTCTGTGGTAGAATACCTGATTGGCACGCAGAATAATTGGGTTCGATTTCTGCTGGGATCCTAATTTTCATTCTTTCCGTTTATCGGGTCAACCGATGTCTGTTTTTCTTAACGCTGTCGCATTTGGGTTACCAATGACTTTTCTCACCGTTCCTTGGTAGATATAAACTGCCAATCACCTGTGGCGCATACCCGTACACCGCGGACCGTGGTAAATGGGTATGTGCCACACGTGTCTGGTGGAAAGGGTTTGGCGACGTACGCGACAGGATTTTCGCGTTATTCATGTCATGACCCGACAGTCATAATCGTCACATCCTCTTACCCTCCCATGCCAATCTTGGTCTGCACTAGGTTAAAGAGGCGATCATGAGAGCACCCAGACGTAGGCGGCTAGATAGATAGATAGATAGATAGATAGATAGATAGATAGATACGTAGATAGAAACGCTCAAAGTGCCAAAGGTTCGCTAAGAAATGCTTCGCATTTAATACCTGTCGCGTACGTCATGAAACCCTTTCTCTGAGTCACGTGTGGCACATGCCGGAGTGTGGTCTCAAGAGAGGCTGCCGCTGTTCTCAGTTCGAGGGGTGTAGGAGGCTTTCACACAATTACCTGGTTCCCGGCCCACATGGGCTCAGGGGTTCATCCAACAGTCCGAAACGTCAACGAACTTGCCCATAACTGTGCGCGAGAAATCACGTGCCGCGACGGTCCGGGCGGGTCCGGAGGCAGCTTCACGGAGAGCTTCAGGGATCCACTTGGCACCTTCAACGAAGTTACTTCCCACTATCAACTGTCAAGGCGGCGATACCCTTACTAGGCCTTACTAGGCCGCAGTCCTCGGTTCTCCGGATGCTGCAGGCAGGTTCCTTCCCGTCTCGCAGCACGTTTAGCCACTTTGCTGAAGGCATAAATCCAGGATGCCCTAGCTGTTGGGCGGATAATTGCACACTCGCTCATATGCTCTGGCAGTGCCCGGCGTTACTTAGCGCAAAGTTCAGCACAGAAGAGGACTGGGAGAGGGCTCTTAAAAGCCGCGAGCTATCAGTCCAGCTGTCGGCAGTCCAGGAGGCCTGCGAACGGGCGTAGGGCCACGGTCTTCCAATACCGGCGTGGGCGCGCGGCAGCAACTGCGGCGGACCCCCCTTCGGGGGTGGTCTGATCGGGGTTCTCCAGCACCAAATAAAGTTCATTTCATCATCATGTTATGCGGGTATGTGCTACAGGTGATACAGAGTCTCAACCAACACAGTAACCGCGAACACACACACTGACACGCAAGGAATGCGATAATAACAATAATATAATAATAATTGCTGGGGTTTTATGTCCGTAAACCAGGGCATGATATGAGAGACGCCGTAGCGAAGGGTTCCGGAAATTTTGACCATGGCGTATTCTTTAACGTGTAGCAAGATCGCACAGAACATGGGCATCTAGTATTTTGCCTCTATCGAAATGCGACCGCCGCTGCCGGAATCGAACCCGCGACCTTCAGGTTAGCAGCCGAGCACCTTAACCGCTACGCTACCGCGGCGGACGCAAGGAAAGTGAGGAAATTGAAGACAGAACACCCCTGGAAGATGCTCAACTACCATCCACGCGTCCATGTGGTCCGCAACGTTGACCACGTGCATTACGCGAAAACCAGCGTCAATGCTTCCTACAATAAATCTGCTGATAGAACCAGGCCTCTCATCATTACCGGTGACTTCAACATTGATTTATCAAGACCCAGAAACGCTTGGTCCTTATACTGCGTGACAGACGGATTGGATGTGGAGAGGGCATCAAAAGGCCTCGCTGCCACGTCCACGACAGGGGGCATCATAGGATAATTTCATCATAAGAGGCATCCAGGATTTCCACCAGCTGCACTATACCTCGCACTTTATTTCACTAACCTCCTCATAGCTGCGATCACGAACGGATCCGATTAAGAAGTCCAGTCCAGCTGCTGGTGGTCACTGATGACGGTGATGATGACCTTGTTCAAAAACTGTCAAGAACCATTTCTACACATACACACGGGTTCGTGAAACGTGCGTGCGTTCTCCTTCATAACGGACAAGTATAAGCATTAAAACTGTAACTGTGACTGTAACGTACGTGCAGTGCGCCTGCGCGTTCCACTTGGCTGTGTATATAGCTAGGGAACCTTTCCTGAATGAAACTTAGTTGCGAGTAACGCCTGTTCTGCGCACATGTGTTCCTTCCTTGTCCTGTTCTGACTCGCGCTATCCAGTATTGATTAATATAAGCACTACATATCCGCTTACCGCGTCTGGTTTTGGTAGCACCCATGTTGCTGTTGCCATCGTTACGCAACTGTAAACAACTAGTTATATAATAGACATGCGACTCTTCAACATATAAGTGTGCGCATACCACTTCCATATTTCCCTAGCGTCATTCAGTAACGTTTCGCTCAATGTGAAAAATTACACCACAGTCACCATCCCGCGCATGCTTCGCATAATATCGATTCCCACGGTACGTGGGATCTGCCAAATTTTTTTCTTCTCTCCGCTTTTTCATGTTAGTTGTACACATCTTTTAAATACATTTTGTTGCTATGTTTCATTTTCACTATACTCCTATTGTAGTGACTTGCCATGTGCCCTATAGGCAACATTTCATCTATAATTCCTTGATATTACGTGCCAAAACCACGATATGATTGCAAGCCACGCCGTGGTGGGGACCAGATTAATTTCGAACACCTGGAGTTCTTTAACCTGCACCTAAAGATAAGTACACGGTTGTTCTTGCATTTCACCCCCCTCAAAAATGTGGCCGCCATGGCCGCGGTGATCGCACCCGCGTCCTAGTACTTAACAGCGAAACAGCTTAACCGCTGAGCTACCACCGCGGGCAAATCAACATTTCGATGCATGTACGCAGAGAATTTCCCGTCCGATCGCCCGCTACAAAGCGCCAAGCATCATTAATAATCATCATCAACTTTCTAATATCCTCTAGCGGGCCCGGGCGTGGCCTGGTGATGAACACGCGCGCCCTGGATAAGTTTAATAATGAACGCCCGGGCCGGGCCATCGGAACCACCGGCCCAGGCCGGTCTCGGGCTGGATCGGGCCCGGATTGGCCCCGGGCGGTGCTCGGGCTTCATAAAGCGGCCCGGGCCGAAACGTCAGGCCTGTGCTGCGCACTCTGCGCAGGCCGGACGTTTTTACGCGAACGTGTTTTATGCCGGAGTCCACCACGGCTCCACCGACGTATTTCCGTCGCGGATATGATGTTGTAAAATATACACTAACAGATTGCAAAGAAAAAAGACTAGAAAAAATTCGGCAGATCCCACGCACTGTGGGAATCGATGTAATGCGAAGCAACGTTACTAGAACAAACTCAGTTTCAAAGCTCCGTATCTCCGACAGCGGAGGAGGGTGGTCCGAACGGCGGTCGCGAGAACTAGCGGCGCTGCAGTTCCGTCTTGCGTAGGGTGCCTTGATGCCCGCGCGCTCCGCTGAGGGTGAGGACAGGCGCGTCGTCTGCTACGACGGCCGCCATTGCGAATCCCGCCGCAGCTCGGCAGCATGCGAAACGCGCTACACAAAGCGCTTGCGGTGCGCGGATATGTCCGGAAATAAGTGCACGCTAGTGAGCTTTCTCTTTTTCTTTTCTTTTTTTGAAGCTTGGGCAGCTTTTATTGCTGTTGTTGCATAAATGTTTATTAAGGAAGCGTGTAATTCATGTAAGCTGACGGCCTGTGCATGTGTTATGCGCTAGAGGTAGACGTAGGCTCTGTTATGTTGAAAACCAATCCTCTTCCTTACGCCGGAAACGACAAAGTGTAAAGCCTTACCTAATTTTCTCGTAAGCTCTGCATTCCAAATACACAAACAATCGTTTAAGGTGTCAGCAGCAGCAGTATATGTATCTGAACACACACACTTTAGTGTTGCGAAGCTACCTAAGCGCGATTAAGGTGGCTCATTTTGCTAAGTTTGCAAACAATTTACTCGTTTATTATAAATGGTATCATACATATTGAACACAGAATAAATGGCGGAGGGGCAGTATGGTGCGGATATCCTGCTAAAATGAAACGAAAGCTTCTTTATCATTATTATTGCTGACATTTCTTGCTCACAATCTGTAGTCGCTACTGTATCGACACTCGAGCTGCACCTCGAGTCCTTATCAAAACGATGAATACGTTGTTGAGCAGTATGCCGTAAAACTTTATTGCGCGCAGTATCAGTGCGTTTTTCCTTCTTTTTGTATCTGCAATTTCTTTTTCTTTAGGTTTTCTCGCATGCCCAATTGCATGCACATATTATTGAGTGTTTCCAATACTGTTTTACACTTTGTGCGGCAGACGCACGGCGTCGTTTATTTGTCTCTTTTATTAATAATGATGTCTGGGGTTTTACTTCCCAGAACCATGATATGATTATGAGGCACGCCGTAGTGGAGGGCTCCACGAATTTTGACCATCTGGTGTTCTTTAACCTGCACTGACATCGCACAGTACACGGGCCTCTAGCATTTCGCCTCCACCTAAATGCGACCGCCGCGGCCGGGAACGAACCAGTGACTTTGGGGTCAGCAGCCGAGCTCCGTCACCACTATACCACCGTGGCGGACGTATCTTTTAAGGAGAAAGCCTAAATGCCTCATCAAACGCGAAATTTGACCGTCGGCGTGCCGCGTCTACGCCGTCAGCATACCACGACGTTGGGGACGAGGGATACAAAAAATCATCGTCACGTGATGACGTCATCATGGCTTCACAAATTTTGGCGTGACGTCATATGATGCCGTTATCACATGACATCGTAGCTTGGTCAAAAGTGGGCAGATCACGGAGGCAGTGCAAAACCAGGTGAGGTGCCTCCGATCTTGGAGGCGATGCAAAACCGCGCTTTGTGCGCAAAAAACTGAGAAGAAGATGGCTTTCGCTTTCGAGCCGTCTTAAGCGAACGCATATGAGCCTGTGAGCTTTTATTTCATTAACTGGTTTTCCATGACGTACTCATTGTACAACTTGACTTTGTTTCTTGTATTTTTTTACTTACATAGCGTGTCTACTGTACACAATGCTTCCCCGTCTTCTTCTTGTTTTCATGCGTCTTGTTTGTATAGACGCTTCGCGAGAACTGTGTGTATGCGCATTCCTGTATGAGCCTTCAGTGCTTACATTATTAATAAATAAATTATGCTTGCTTAAAGAAATAAGATACTGAATGTGTGTGTTTGTGTTAATATCCAGTGTACAGGCCATTTATTTGTGCGCATTAATGCTGCGCTGACAGAAGCAATTACACAAATAAAACGCAAATTACACAATAAAACACAACTGCCACTAGTCGATTCACAGGGATCGTAAATGATTAAAAAAAACACAAACTGCGTAATTATTTAGGACAGGACAAAATGTAACCTTGAAACACAGAAACAGGGAAGGATAAAAAACATTTAACTGCACACATACACACATGGGCATCAGACCAGCACAGAAGGCGTACTTGAAACACGGAAAGCAATATAAAAAACAAGAACCCGCCGTGGTTTTAGTTATGGTGCTTGACTGGGGACCCGAAGGTTGCGGGATGGAATCCCTGCCGAAGCGGCCCCGTTTCGATGGAGGTCAAATGACAGAGGCCCGCGTACTTAGATTCAGGTGTACATTAAAGAACAACAGATGGTCAAAATTTTGGGAGCCTTCCACTATATACGGCGCCACTCGTAATCATATCGGGGTTCATGGGACGTAAATTCTCACAAATAATTGTTATTTGGAAAAAAGAAGGATCTGATCTGCAGACAAACACGCATAATATATTTCATGACACGTTTCAAATCACAAAAATAGCAAAAGCAAAAATCAAAGGCAGATACAGGACCAACCAAGTGCAGTAAAGAATGTTTGCGAAGAAGAATGCAGGATTCATGCACACGTGAACCAAAGTATTTTAAGCATGTAGCTGATATCAGTGTGTCCAATTATTACGCAAGGTTAACACCGGCAGAAGTTATCCTTGTATGTGCATTCGAAATACCGGCCGGAAACTTACGCTGCAAGTGCATAATGTGTTCTTCAGATGGCGCTTGTCACGTTTGATTTTTACTGTCCAAAGAAACCTCGTATCTTCCGCGGCGGCTGCATTTTCGATGGAGGCGAAAATGTCTGAGGCCCGTGTACTTAGATTTAGGTGCACGTTAAAGAACCCCAGGTGGTCGAAATTTCCGGAGCCCTCCACTACGGCGTCTCTCATAATCATATCGTGGTTTTGGGACGTTAAACCCCAGATATTATTATTATTATTAACCTCGTATCTTCTAAAACGATACAGCTCCCAGCGTTTCTGGAATGATTGGTGCACTGCGGCACGCAACACGCGGCCATGGAGACGGTAGCGAGCGCATAAAACTGGAGGGAAACGAGCGCCGACCTAAAAACAGCACGCGCGCCACGCACAAGCGACCGGGCGGGGGATTCAAAATGGCGGCCACGCTGCCGCCAAGGCCGAGGAGGCGGCATCTGCCCTTTCAAAAGCTGACACCACTCTAAGCGGGGGCGCGCGCATCGAGGCACTCTAGTCTTGCGCCACTGTCGGCGCGTCGTCTGCCGCTGCGGTCCGCCGCGCAGTTGCTCGCGGCAACTGCGCGGCAACTTTCTTATTGTACTAGTTAGGTGGATACTTAGGTGGACATGCATAAGGTCGTCTGTATGCATTGGCCCGCGTGCGTTGTTCATTGATTGGCTAAGAATCGATGTTCGGTCTATATTGCCACGCCCACTTCTTGTTTTATTTTGATGTATTCGGGTTTGACCAGCAAGGACGGTTACCAACGCTCGACGCTGTCGAAGCAGTGTTCGAGAAGCTTCGCGATTGTAATATATCGTTTTGGTAAAATTGCGCGCTGCACGCGAATGTTCCAGCTTTGTCGAGAGATAACGCCGCCACCAGCGATATCGCTGGAAAGTTCGATAGCGCCTGTATAAAAGCCGACGCGCTTGACCGCTTGTCAGTTGATCGACGGTCGACGCTCTGTTCGCCGCTATCAGTGTATTGCTGTAGTTTGACTTTCATTTTCCCGGCCACAAGTTCGGCCAAATAAATAGTTTCATCTCGGACCTGCTGACTGCGGCCTTTGTCGACGTCACGACCTTGTGACAAAATTTGAGCTGTCTACATTGCGCTTAACTTCCAAGCATAGGGGTTTCTAAGCGAATGAGGGTTTTCAGAGCAATTTTTATAACTACCACCACAATTTTAGCCGCTGCCATCTTATCTAGACCAAGAACAACCCAACACGTTTGTAAAAGCCTTTATAGAGTGCAATGAAGCGTACTTACTCGAGATACAAAAACGTTCTAGAAAAACAGTACTCATGTTTCTACAATTTATTGAAAAAAACTTTCTCGAAAAACATCACCAATGCTTTGCAATCTTTACAAGACGCGTTTTCGCGACGGGTAAAGGGATACTGACCCAAAATCGGAAAATTTTACGAGAACTCGGTGAATGAAATCTCATTGTGCGATTACGTCGAATAGATGTTGTCTCTGAGCAATTTTTTCAGCGGATAGTTCTATTTTCGGTGTCTCATCTTTCTACGTCGCATCCTTCTACGGTGCATTAAACAATTCGAACAGATCGGCCGTGATGTGAGCACCGAGCAGTTATTCGCGCGTACTCTGTCGCTAGAAGAGTCGTCACTATTCAACTTCAGTTTTTCAACTTCACCGAGCAGATGTAACATGCCCGCAGCACTTTACACTGTACGACAGCCGTTTGCGTTTCGTGCTGTAGCCGTTCACTACGCAGTTAAACTGCTCGTCAACTACAATTATCTTTTGCACAAGTAAGTCTCCGTTCCCGAAGCAAAGTGTGGGATTGGGCTAGATGGTATTCCATTATTAAACTGCTCAGCGCAAAAAATTTGACACGGTACACATAGAAAAAGACGAGGACCAGCGCTGGTCCTCGTCTTTTCTATGTGTACCGTGTCAAATATTTGCGCTGAGCAGCCCGTTCCCGAGCCGGCGAGTGTAAAATATTCCGCACATCTTGTTCAATACCTCGTCGTAAAATCTCACGAAAATCCACTGCTTTGAAGGCATAGCGACAGCTGACAACTGATCGAATGTTAGTGTGATGCAACTCTCAGTCTCGGTAGCGTATATAGGTAATCGCCTGCCTTTCGTTTTGCTGTTCTATTTATGGCGGCTCCTCCAAATTGGGCACTTTCGCGGGATGCCGTGCGTTTTGGGGGGGATTTGCGCCTAAACCCCGAACATTTTGGCTTTGAAATGTGAGGTGGAAGTGCTGGGAACAAGCGCGGCACGGCACCTGGCGCGAGTTCCCACTTTCCACGTGGGATCAAAACTTCTTGTCCCGCAACGACACAACGATAGTGCTTTAGAATGTCGTCACTCTCAAAATGAACGTCACAGACCTTGCATTTCGCAGTAAGCTTTCTACCTTTGCGATGCAAAGCTTGAATGGCGTAGGGTCTTTTGCAGGTCCGAAGAAGTATGAAGCGGAGTCGTCGTTGCGGTAGCCGCTCTTGCAACCCCTTGCAAAGCAATCGGCATACCGCACTGTGAATCTGTTCGCGCTCGTTACATTTCGTACATCATGCACGTGTCTTCGTGCCGTTGTCAGATGGGAGGAGACGCGGCGCCCGGAGGCGCTTTGTCCTAGAGTTCTACGATACTCATCAACCCATCATCATCCGTACGTCTATCCCGGCACTACCTCCCCCCCGGGTTGAGGAGGGGAAGATTTGTTTCGGAAAGACGCCCCTTGCCCGGACAAGGGGGCTACCGCTCGGCGCAAGGCGCCAAACAGACGTAGCCAGTCTCACGGCCCCACGCCAGAGAGACTCGGCCATGGGGCTACAGTTTGGTGCGGCAACTTCAGTCGCCGCACACAAAACAGACGTACTCGAGAAATACCGCACGGCTGGAAGCCGGCGGGGTCCTACCCGTACGGGGGGGGGGGGGGGGGGGGCGCAGTTTGGCTCGACGAGTCCAATCGTCGTGCACTGAACTGCGACCGCATAGGGGCTACTGTTTGGCGTGGCAACTTTAGTCGCCACACACAAACTAGACGTACCCAGGGTACAAGACTCTAAGCCTGGTCAAGAACAGTCGCAAAAATGACGAGCTAACCAAGCGCAGACGACGCTGTAACCCACGTACGCTCGCACATCGGCGGCGCCGATCACAACAAGCGCAGCCGCGGGAGCTAGACGTGACTTCAGCGCCACTAGTTCTCACGACCGCCACGCGGACCGCGTCTCCGGCGGAGCTTTTAAAGTGAGTTTGTTCTAGTAACGTTGATGCGAAGCAGCCAGCAAAGAGCTGCATACATCGCCTTGTTTGTCTTTGAGCCAAATGAAATCATTCATGCCATGGCACCTAGTCCACCATATATCGCATGTTTGCCATGCACGCATGCATGCAGAATCTAGTATACACCATGCCAATGAAACGCATATTCTGGTATATACAATGCATGACCTGTCGCTTATGCTCATCACGCACTCGAGTCGTGTCATACCAATTTCGGTATATATCCAGTGAACAAAACGGCCGGAAGCACACCATGACAGTGGCATGTAAATCATACCGCACGTGACATGCATAACATGATTCGCATGTTAAGACCTCTCATTTATGTTCGGCATACAGTCACATCGCGTAATATCAATTTTGGTGTATATCAAGCGAGCGAAATGGCCGCGAGTGCACCACGAGTATAGCATGTAAATCATGCCATACATGACATGTATGTCATGATTTTCATGTTAACACCTTTCATTTACGTTCGTCATACAGTCGCTTCGCGCTATACCAATTTTGGTATATATCAATCTAGCGAAACGGCCGCGAATGCACCATGAGCGCGGCATGTAAATCATGACATACATGACATCATGTCACGGTTTTCATGTTACCACCTGTTATTCGTGTTCGCCATACAGTCGCTGCGCGCAATACCAATTTTGGTGTACATCAAGCTAGCGAAGCGGCCGCGAATGCATCATTAGCGTGGCATGTAAATCATGATATACATGACATGCATGTCATGGTTTTCATCTTACCAACTGTTATTCATGTTCTTCATACAGTCACATTGCGCAATACCAATTTTGGTGTATATCAATCTACTGAAACGGCCGCTAGCGCACCATAAGCGTGGCATGTAGATCATGTTGTACATGACTTGCATGTCATGATTTTCATGTTACCACCTGTCACTTACGTTCGTCATACGGTCGTGTCGCGCAATACCACTTTTGGTGTATATCATGCAAGCGAAACGGCCGCAAACGTACCATGAGCGTGGCATGTAAATCATGACATACATGTCATGGATGTCATGGTTTTCATGCTACAACCTGTTATTCATGTTCTTCATACAGTCACATAGCACAAGACCAATTTTGGTGGATATCAATCTAGCGAAACGACCGCGAGTGCGCCATGAGTGGGGCATGTAAATCATATCATACATGACATGCATGTCATGATTTTCATGTTACCACGAGTCAGTTATGTTCTTCATACAGAAATGTCTCGTCATACCAGTTTTCTTATATATCCCTTCATTTAAACGGCCGCGAGCGCCCAGAACCATGTCATGTAAATCATGCTGCACATGACATGCGCGTCATGATTTGCATGTTAGGACCAGTCATTATGTTCGTCATGAATTTCTGTCACGTCGTACCAATTTTTGTGTATATGCAATTAACGGAACGGCCACAAGAGCCTAAGGCCGTGGAACGTAAATCATGCAGTTCAGGACATGCGTGTCATGATTTTAATATGACCTGTCATTTATGTTCGTAATAAGGCCATGTTATGACACACCAATTTTGGTATACATCCGATTAACGAAACGGCCAGGAGAGCACAAAGTCGTAGGCGGCTAGATAGATAGATAGATAGATAGATAGATAGATAGATAGATAGATAGATAGATAGATAGATAGATAGATAGATAGATAGATAGATAGATAGATGGATAGATGGATAGATAGATAGATACGCTCAAAGTCGCAGAAGTTCGCTAAGAAATGCTTCGCATTTAAGATATTCCGTCGTCGAACCTACGTCCCCTCGCTGCGCAGCGCGCGGCGCGAACCGACTGGGCCACAAACGGCACGCTCTTCATTCAGCATACTAACGGCGAGCTATTTATATGCACTCTTTACAGTTGGCGGCACTCAGCGACCGCTGGCGTACTAACGTTTTTTTCATTATAATTAGCGAGATGGCGTGAAGGGCTCGAAGGACGCACTTTAGAGGTCGTGGCCCCGCGCGTTACGATGCGGGCGTGCCTCCACAGGGCGTGGTCACTCGTGGGCGCGCGCTTATCTCGTGATGGGGGCGGGGGCTGGCTTTTACGTCTCAGTGTGCTCTCACCGCAAGCTTGAGTTGAAGTTAGAGAGAGCACTAAGGTCCCCTCGCTTACCGCAGCGGCAACTTTTGCGGAAGGAGCGCGCTGCTCACACAAAAATAAGTTACAACTCTGACACTTAGTTCGCGCTCATCCTGTGTATACTTGTGCGTTCGTTTCGTGCGCGTTCCTTTGCGTTTGAGCAGCGCGCTGTGACAGTTGTTAATTTGTGCTCATCCTGTGTATGCTCTTTCAGTGCGTCATTTTTGCTCGAGCAGCGCGTTGCGAGTTTCGAGCTGCTTGGCATTCTTCGCGTGACATCGCAATTTGTTGCTATAGCATTCATTCGTTCACCCTTGTGCCGAAACAATGCACAGAAAACGCTCAACTACGTCTGTGAAGACACGTTTCACTTTGGTGTTATACTGATTCCTGTGACAGAAGGATCAGCCATGTTCTTTTTTAAACGAAAGTGTTTTATGCCGGGGTCCACCAAGACTTCAGTGACGTATTTCTGTCACGGAAATTACGTCAAAAAAAGGTACACGATCAGATGGCAAAGAAAAAAAAGCATGGTTGATCCCTCCGTCATAGGAATCGGAATAACAAGAAAGTAAAACGTGCCCTTATAGAAGTAACTGAATGTTTACTGTACATTGATATAAGAGAGTTTGCACAGTGTATATTGATGTCTGGCAGCTATAACACAGTTTAACGTGGATGCACCCACTTTGATGCTTGGTGGTACATCTCCATGCCGACGACTATAACGTCCGTTTTCAACGAATAAAGTAACCCTTGCGGTAGCTGTAGTAGTTAACGGTGAAAGCGTAATCAGAGCACGAGTTGTGATAGCCAGAAGAGCGTCGCATATTGGACGCAGAACTTGGTCGCCATCCTGCGGCATGTCAAAATGTGATTGAACACCACGGCCGCACTAGAGGGAAACGCAAAGCGCGTCGTGCCGCCCTGGTTGTCCGGACGCAATTTTTCTCGGGGCGAGCGCGTAACGGGGGGAACGCAGTGTTACCGCCAGGCGAGGCAGGCGCGCGTCGCATAGCTATTTTAGGGGCGAAGCTCCTTAAAGTGGCACCCGTTCGTCCCTCGTAGTTGTCGTAGTCGTAGTGCGTAACCAGTCGCAACGCTAGTACCAGATCTTGACCTCCAAGGTGGTGCCGGTGGGAGATTTTTCCTGTGCGTTGTTGAACAATAAAAAATTCGCAGCGTGCGCGTTAACTAAAAGCCGAATTCTTCTGTCCCTCATTCCCCATTAGCAGCCATTGGCATGTTCCAGTAGGAAACGTTAGTAGAAGTACAAGTGTAAGTGTTAGCTAAAAGCCGACTTCTTCTGTCTCTCATCCCCATTAGCAGCCATTGTTTACCTCCAAGGTAGTGCCTGGTGAGATTTCTCCTGTGCGTGATTAAACAATGAAAATTTTGTTCAAAACGCCGTTGATTGATGAAATAAACCAACGAAAGACGCCAGATGCTTTCTAAAAGCAAAACGAAAGAACGCCAGATGTTTCTAAAGCAAAACGAAAAGACGCCAGCTGCTTAACGAAAGAAGCCAGATGTTTTCTAAAGCAATGGTTTTCTAAACAATGAAAATTCACAGCGTAAATGTAAAATTAAAGTGAGCTGCAAGGCGTCATAACTCATCGAACCTTTAGGATAAACGCGCCCGATCTCACGTCGGTGATGATGTACTGGGCAGAATTCACGGAAGATTCACGGTTTACCGATGAACCTCCGCAGCTTCGCCCACTCATCATCATTCACTCCGTGGATATGCTGTGATTTTTGGTTTGATTAGCATGATGCTATGACCGAGGCAGACGCTTTTATGACGCTTGCGTTAAGGTCGCCACCTCGCGGTGTGTTAAGGCATTGACAAAATTGCACTTCCATTGAAAACGCGCCAAATGGGTCGAACGTGTAACGCGTTGCAGGTACTAATGGCGGAGGCCACAGTAATGATGAATACGTTACTTTGCTGCTCCCAGAAGGTAACACCACCCCGCCGACCGCGAGAGTGATAGATATAAAAGGCGCGTTCGTAAAGCCTCTAGAGTCTGTGACCGTGGCGCAGTGGATAGCGTGCCCGGCATTTGTTGTTGCGGACCGAGCGGTCGTGGGTTCGATGCCCGGAGACGGTACTTTTAACACGAAAGTGTTTTATGCCGGGGTCCACCAAGACTTCAGTGACGTATTTCCGTCACGGAAATGACGTCGAAAAAAGGTACACGATCAGATAGCAAAGAAAAAAGGTAACGTCTCCGGGCATCGAACCCACGACCACTCTGTCCACAACAACAAATGCCGGGCACGCTATCCACTGCGCCACGGTCACAGACTCTAGAGGCTTTACGAACGCGCCTTTTATATCTACCACTCTCGCGGTCGGCGGGGTGGTGTTACCTTCTGGGAGCAGCAAAGTAACGTATTCATCATTACTGTGGCTTCCGCCATTAGTACCTGCAACGCGTTACACGTTCGTCCCATTCGGCGCGTTTTCTATGGAAGTGCAATTTTGTCAATGCCTTAACACACCGCGAGGTGGCGACCTTAACGCAAGCGTCGTAAAAGCGTGTGCCTCGCTCATAGCATCATGCTAATCAAACCAAAAATAGCTATGCGACGCGCGCCTGCCTCGCCTGGCGGTAACACCGCGTTTCCCCCATTACGCTCTCGCCCCGAGCAAAATTGCGGCTGGGCTACCGGGGCGGCGCGACGCGCTTTGCGTTTCCCTCTAGTCCGGCGGTGGTGTTCAATCACATTTTGACATGGCGCAGAATGGCGACCAAGTTCTGCGTCCAATATGCGACGCTATTCTGGCTATCACAACTCGTGCTCTGATTACGCTTTCATCGTTAACTACTACAGCTACCACAAGGGTTGCTTTATTCGTTGAAAATGGACGTTAGTCGTCGGCATGGAGATGTACCACCAATCATCAAAGTGGGTGCATCCACGTTAAGCGGTGCTATAGCTGCCAGGCATCAATATACATTGTGCAACCTCTCTTATATCAATGTACAGTAAACATTCAGTTACTTCTATAAGGGCACGTTTTACTTTCCTGTTATTCCGATTCCTATGACGGAGGGATTAACCGTGCTTTTTTTACACAGCTGCGATCCGCAACGATTTCGCCTTCGATGGATCACAGGTGCCTTGAATCCGTTTCTGTCTGCTCCTCAATCTCGTAACGTCACCCGCAAGCAGGAACTATTGCTTGGATGGAAACAGCGTGGTGACGGGAAAGACGGAAAGAAGTACACACACACACACACACACACACACACACACACACACACACACACACACACACACACACACACACACACACACACACACACACATATATATATATATATATATATATATATATATATATATATATATATATATATATATATATATATATATATATATATATATATATATATATACTAAGAACACGGTGTAGCAGAAATGCAATCATACTGTCGGCAACATGTCAAGATAACGCGATTAGCCCAACGTGACCGTAGTCTCCTCCTCAAGGCCCGCTGACGCAGGCGTTTCCCTTTTTACTGATTGTAAACGCTTCATGTATTTCAATTGGTGGGCCTTCAATTTCTCTCCGTCAAAAGGAGCTTGCGTACTCGTTAGGTAAACCGCGTTACCTTGACACGTTGCGGTCAATACGATTAGTTTCTGACACAAGCCCTTAGTTAGGTTCTTCTTGTTTGTTTCTTCCACTCGCCTCGCTGGTTGCACGACATTTGCTGCTGCCGCCAAGGAAGCCGAAGACGAGAACTTTTCATCTGCTGGCACCTTGAGGAAACGACCGCTCCGACATCATCTGGATAGAGACGTTTATTCGTTTCTCTTCTCCCCTTTACTGTCGCTGCACCCCTCGTTTTATTCCCTGTCTCCCCATTCAAACACCTTACAGTCCAATCGGAAAGCAGGAATAACTCTCTCCTTGTCTCCCAGTCGGCTGCCGCTGAAAACACCAGGCCCGGATTCCTTCTCGCCACCTCCTCGCAGGAATCACCGCCTCTCGCCCGCTCCGCCGCCGCTCAGCTCCATTTCACCCCGGTTTCCAGAATGTTCGGCCTCAGGCGTTGACGGGTCGTCAATACAATAGGCCCGTGCATCATTGCCGCTGCTTTTGGCTGTCACAGCGGAGGCGCAAGTGTACCTTCCGTCCCTGTAGCCCGGCTAGGCCATGGTCTCCTGTCCCTCGGGAGACGTGAGTCCTTGCATCCTTTGAGACTAGCAGACAGTATTCGTTCCACTATCCGGAACTACCGCTTCCGTGTTAGCGCGGGCACGCCGGCCGCGGGGCGGGCAACAATATGAAGGTATTCGGCGAACGTACGAAGTTCGACCCCAACACCCTTCTTAGTACGCAGATAACAAGTGACATATTTATTTTTGCCTATTTACGTATACATCTTGCTGTTGCAGTAACGTTGCGCTCAGTTGTTCGTCAGCGCTTGTGTTGTGTTCTTCCCCTTCTGTCTTTCTTTCCGTCTCTGCGCTGCTTCCTTCCAAGCAACTTTACCAGCCAGCCCTTCAAAGCACCTTTCGGCAGGAACTATTTTTTCGTTGTTTTTGGGCTCAAGTGGGATCCTTGAAAAGTCCATTATAATGTGCTTAGCAATCCACTAGAAATCACCATGGAATGCACCCAAAACACTTGGCTCTCCTGAGGACGTGAGACGCTAGACACACTTTTTAAAGATGCATTTTTAAAGAGGCCCTTCACACAAAGTATTTTATGAAAGGATGAGTTAAATACTAAACAATATAGGCCGTTTTTTGAGGCAATACAAACTTTTAAGAGCGCAGCTGTATGAGCTCGGAGCAAGGCCGATAGTTGACAGAAAGCTCGGCGGTTATGCGCCGCAGGAAGCGGGTATGTGCCAAGCAGCTCCTAGCATAGCATAGCCATGCATGCTATGGTAGGAGACCTCATCCTCCCTTCCCTTTCCCGCAGGGAGTGGGAAAGGGAAGGGAGGATGAGGAAGAGCGACGGGAAAGTGAAGAGGAGGGAAAGGAGGATGAAAAGGAAGAGGTTTTCAGCATGAGTTTCTGTCTCTGGAGTTTGGATATCCGTGTCATGTCCCTGACTGTCTGTGGCTTAAGTCGAACGTCTCTGCGCTGAGACGAAATAACCTGGGAGCAACCTAGCATATCACCTAGCTAAAGCCTCGAAACAACCTAGAAGCAGCCTAGAAACAGCCTAGCATCAACTAGTTGAAACCTAGCAGCAACCTAGAAACAACCAGATTAGACTTCAGTATCGCACAGCCTCGCTGTTTCAAGCCTTGCGCGACTTAGTAAGAGCTTCGCCATTTTTGTCTGGTGAATAAAATTTGAATTTTATGCAAGGGGTTAGAAGAAGGAAAAGGAGTTGAGGGCAATGCAGGAAGAGATAAAGAAAGAAAGATATGTGAAAGAAAGAACGCAATCTTTGTTCGCCAGTGGTGGCGCTTGCTTGGCAGCTCCACTTTTTAGTCACATTTCGCAGGCGTGGAACAGGCATAATTTTTTGGATGTGAAGCAGCTTATGGCGGAGTTCAATCCGGTGTGCGGCGTGACCGCCCTTACTGCGCATGCGCAAACCCACTCCACACACATCCTCTCCACTGCCACTCCCCTCCCTCCCTCGCCCCTCTCACACCCCTATCCACTCCCACTCCCCATCTCCACTACCCTTCCTCGTTCAGATAAAAGGATCGCGTTAGGTCGTACACACGCTCACTCACTGCACCGGTTGCGCCGGTGTCATGAGTTCCAACGTCAACGACGGCGCCAGTTGCACTAATACCTTAACGCCTACCAAGATCGCGGAGCAGCGGGTGGAGCAGCGGAGGGCTCGACGTGCCGAAGCGCAACGTTAACGTCGGCAAGCGGACCCCGAGCTCCGGGCTAGGGAAGCCCAGCGAAAACGGCAAGGTCCGCGGGAAGCTACTACGGATGAAAGCGGGCTCGACATGCCGAAACGCTGCTTGGCATCGCCTCATGGTCCCCTTTAGCGGGAGACGGTGTAACTTTTTTTTGCAAACCCGCTTTGTCGTTTTCGCAAAGGCACTCTACGCCGAGGCGGAATACTTTGTCACAGCTGAAGCTGCGCTGAAGCGAATAATAACAAAAGCTCTCTCCTTAACTCTTTAAGCTATTGACTTTAGGACAGTTGTTCATATGGGAAAGTTGTAGGCCATTACAATTTACACCATACCTATTTTTTTAGAAACCACGAAAGTGGCACGTAATTTTAGCTATTGATTATCGAATTTAAAGGGCGATGTTGAAACTGACCCCACTGTTATGTCAGACCGTAATTTCCCGCGATGTGAAAGTGACGAAATGTGAATGAGGACGCGTCGTCGCAGAAATATTTAGGAATCAGGTACGAATCTAGTCAGAGTTATGACCTGCTCATATTAAAAATTTGGAATCAGCTGTAACTGTAAACTGCAGTTGAAAATGCTATGTCATGTGACGCATTGAAATATGACTTTAGTGCTGCTGGGGGCGCAAAAATGTAGCCGAGCGCTAAAACGTACACACATAAAAGGCTTTTGTTGACCTATCAAGCGTAAACTGTGTTTGTCTATAAGGCAGAAAGAACGCAATTGATATGTTTTCTCAGAACAAAAAAGAAAAGGTGCGGCGGTTGTCCCAGCAAGAGCTATTACCATCAGCTTTAGGAATGACCACTACACGACATCAACAGCTGCGAAACTAGCTGCTCTGTGCGCTGTACTTGGTTTAGTCAATCAGGAAACACCACAACAATGGTCGATGTTCAGCGACTCAAAAGCAGCCCCACAATCTGTGCTATCGGATCTTCGTCGCGAGCCATACAAACAGCTCGTATTCGAGATTAGATGTATTATCCATACATCAAATCAGAAAACGCACCACATGACTATTCAGTGGCTGCCAAGACACTGCGGCATTATGGGGAACGAACACGCCAATGATGCCGCTCGGGCAGCTCTGGAAAGAACACAGGAAGAGGCCATACCTTGTTCAAGGTCCCACGCTGCCAGCAGATTTCGAGTGCCTGAACAGGAGATCACGCTCTATCTATGGTGCTCACCATGCAGCCAGACCAACCCGACCACTCGTCAACACCACCTGTCGTCTTTGATGAATCTCTGTACTGGACTCCGCCGAAGAGAGGCCACTCTGCTTTATCACTTATGGCTAGGCGTGCCAATCACGAAGTCATTCATATCGCATTTCAATGGCCGACAACGCTCTCTGCGATACCTTTCATTGCGAGGAGACCCTACAGCAAATTCTGTGCGACTGTCGAGCATATAATGTTCAGACGCAGTACCGGGCGTGCGCTCTAGTGCACCTTGACAATAGACCAATGTCTGTTGAAGGCATTCTTAGACGTCGACAGAAAACATTGTAGCAGAAGGCGACGAATGCGCAACTAAGGTTTTTAAAAGAAACGAACTTGGACAAGCGGCTGTGAGAGCGATGTCGCGTACCACGCAAGCATAACGGTCTGTGACTGACTGTGTGTACTGTGTTATGTGCTGCTCTTCTCTTTCTTTCCTCTCTTTCCTTTCCCTCTTTCAATCTCTCCCATCCTACTCCCATCTATTAGGTAACAAACCGGTTGTACTAAACTGGTTAACCTCCCTGCCTTTCATCCTGTACTATTTATTATCTTCTTAGAAAAGCGTTTATCCTAATCTGAGATTGAATCGGTATAGGTTCACTGATATTCCTAATAAAAATAGAAAGCCAGTACACTATAAACCAGGAAAAAATGCGAATAGGAATGACACCGGGATTGTTATATGTGGCTGCGTTCACTGAGATGCGCGTTCCCTGAATCGTGCGATACGTCCGAGCGTGCCCAACTGCCTTAATGTATCTTGATTATTGCGACAGCAGCCATACGGTCACTCGAAGCGCATTTTTGACGTTGTCGTCGAGTCACGTTCCGTGGAAAGTCCAAATTGATAATGTCGCTCCGCACGCCATGTGTTCTAGGTGCGAGTGAAAGCTCGCGAAGGCTGCAGACGGGCGCGGATCAAGTAGACATGAAACGTGCCGGTCGGACCCGGTGGGCGAAGGGAATGAAGGGGTGCTGGGGGTGGGGGGGTGGGGGGCTGCGGTGCTCGGACAGAAACAGCCAACTTTGATCAAAAGTGCGTGCTCGCGCGCACTATCTCGACAGGCATCAATAGACGGCTCCTACCCTGGTATGTGCTGTTCACTCACCGCTTACTTCGCGTTGAGAAGACAGACGGCACGAAAACCACTTTGCTCCCTGGAGCGGCCGTTCGCCCTAAGCCAGCTTTTTGTAGGGTTACGCTAGAGCGGATCCTAACGGAGTTGGTTGCTAGCTTTTTTGTGTAACATTCCTATTTGTTGCTATAGAATTCATTGCTTCCACTTGCGGCGAAATGAAGCTTTCTTTATTGTGAGGTATGAAAAAAGAAAAAAGAATAAAACCTCGGCCCGCACCACAATAATATAGCAGGCAATGCCAATGAGAAAAGAAAAATGAACAGGGCAGAACCAAGTTAAATTTTGAAGGGGAACGAGAACGGGACCCCAACCCAGAATAGCGAAGAAAAAAAAAGACTACTGTTCATGTTTACATTGCTTTCTTGCTGCTAACATGTGTCAGAGTTTAATCTTCGGTGCTGAATCTTGAAAATGGTAGCTCTTCAGTCTTGTTTTCGTGGAATCTTGTCTTGTTTCCTATGGGGGCAGGCTGTTGATTTTTGGTTTAACTTCTCCTACTGATTGAGTGCTCTGTAAAATAATGAAATTTTGATTACTGACCCCCCCCCCCCCACCCCCACTACGGTAGAATGTGACTTGCATTACGTGTCAGTAGTAGATGCGGAGAATATATCTAAGTTGAATTATTCCTGAATTCTTGTTTTTCATTTTTTCTTTATTACATTGCTGATATCTAGTGGTTGAAAGTGTGAGAGAATGGTGCGGCGCTTACATATTCTGTGGTTGACTTGTTAGTGTGGTTAACCTTTCTTCATGAATTTTACAGATGTAGTTTCATGGTTTTAATTGTGAGAAAGAGAATTTTGAAGTGTGACAGATGGTCCTCGATAGTTAGAGGTTGGCAGTCGTGAGTAAAGATAGTATGTATATATATTTTGCATATACTTCCATTTTCACAGTTTCGTTTTTTTTCTTTTCTTTTATTTCTTCTTTTTTCTTTTGCATCAGTCTCTGTTTTTTGTTGTTTTTCTTTTTTCTCTCTCGATGATTTTTTTGTTTCTTTCTTTTGTTTTCTTTTCACTTTTTTGTTTTGTTTTGTTTTGTCTTTTTTTGTAACGCAATTCTTTTCTTTTCTCTTTTCTTTTTCTTTCACTTCTATTCTTGTTTTCTTTTTTGTGCTTTTTTTCCTTCTACATTCATTTGTCGCTCACTTCCTCTTTTTGTTCTTTTTTTTCTTTTTTTCCTTTCTTTTTCCAAATTCATTTGGCGAATTGCAGTTTGAATGTTCCTGAGCATAGGCAACCATTTGAAATAATAATATTTTCGTTTTCTTGAACAGAGTGTTAGAAGCCAGAGGGAGCAATTGCTTTCGGTGTTTTTTTTTTTCTTTTCCTCAATCCAATATAATTTCCTCTCCTTACAGCTCTCCCCCCCCCCCCCTTTTTTTGATTTCATGGTGACAAAGCTTTTGTTTTTGTGTTCTGTTATTTATAATTTTCTTTTATTGCCTTTATAGTCTCCTAAATGTTTTAGGGCTGTGTCTATAGTTTGACCTACACTGCTCTTTATTCGTAAAGGTTTTCGAAGTACCTCTGATTTGCCCACCGGTGGGTCCTGGGGGTCTTATAGAGCTGATTTGCCACCACGTTTTATTCTTATTTTGAACTTCTCGTTGTGCACCGATTGAACAGCGCCAGGAGAGGATTGTCCACCTCGCATCTCCAGGGGGTCATGTTTCCTCCGTGGTGAGTGAGTGAGTGAAACAACTTTATTCGGTCCACAATAGACGCGAGTAAACTCAACGTCACCTGGCTAGGCCCACTCGGGGACCATCAGGTTAAACCTGACGGCCCTCGCGCGGGCCTTTTGGTATTTGCAAGGTTTCGCATTTGCTCGAGGTTGCCCTACTCGATCGCACCAAATACGGCGGTCGGAGGGGCTTTTATGCGCCCACCTTGTATCCAGGGGGTCTAATACCCCTGTCACACAGGGCAACTTAAGTGCACTTTGACGAAGTGCACTTCGCCGGTAGTGTCATCTGCACGCTGTCACACAGGAACGCTTAGTGACACTCGCTGCAAAGTACACTTGCCGGCAAGTGCGTTCGCCAAACTCACTTCGCTGCGACGGAGTGTCTATCCTCGGCAGCAGCGGCTTGCAAATAAATACGCTAATGCAAAACGCGACGATCATGGTATTTTTAAACCATCGTTCTCATTATTAGAAATACTGCCATGCATTCAAACAAATGATACTACAACAAAAAACCTCGCTACTCTCGCTCTCGGGCAGTTTACGGCCACGTCCGCTAGGGGGATGCGGGAGCACATGGCGTGCAATGGCCGCGTCCGTCGCGTTGTTTACTTTCTTGCACATGTGCAGTTCAGTCACTCTCTAGTCATTTGCCATGGCGTGTGCCACGGGTGCCAATCCTACGAAGACAACGTGGTGCGACGCAGAGACGCGGGCGCTCATACGACTTTGGGAGGAGCATTTGAGCGACTTGCGCCGTGCTAAGAGGAACTCGAAAATATATGCAGCAATCTGCGAGAAGCTCTAACTACTTGGATTCGAAAAAAGCACGAAAGAAGTAAAAAAAAAAAGATTGAAAATCTGGGAAGTAAATACAGGTAAGCCTTTCAACCTGTCACGAATACATAATGCTCCCCGAGTCATGTACTGTCATGCGTGTTGTACACTACAGCCGTTGATGAATGTATTTGCTTGATATTGCTTCTTTGGTACCCCTTGAAGGGCCCGTTCTGTTTACACATTGTTCGTTTTGAGGTAGCTGTGGTTAGACGCCAATTTTCAGTCAAGCGTAATTTAACAGCTCAAGATAAATGTATCGCCGGTTCATTGTTATATTGGCTGGAAACGATTAACACGATACGCGTTCGCCTTACCCGTAGCGTCTGCTTCGTGAACTGCAGAGGACAGCAGTGAGCGTTTTTCTGTCGTGCTCTGAGTGCCGGCATTGAGGGATCCGATGACATGAGCAGGGTTTTCTCTCTCTTTACTTTGTTTACTGCGTTAAGAAGAGGCTTCCTACCCTTCGTGTACCCCTCGGGAAAGCGAGCTATTTAAGCTGTCTAGTTGTTCCCGCATTTGCGCGACCCCGTTGTCCTTACACCGGCGACTGATATCAGATTTCGCGTCGGGAACATTTGCGATGCAGGTATTGCCTTTAAGGGCCCCGAGCTACTACCATCTTCAGTAAAGACAACTTTAACGTGACGCATGCCAGTGCATTAATTCGTGCTTACATACTTGCAGATTAATGAAACGCAAGCAGACTGGCACAGGGTCAGGGGCCATCTGCTGGCCATATTACTGGGAGATTCACCGATTTCTAAGAACGCTGCCGCTGCATGACGAAAGTCTTGCTGAAGAAAGCGGCTTCAGCCAGGGTTCCCCAGCACAGGAGGTGAGTGTGCAAGTACCTTTTGCGATTTATCCTCATCAGGCGGCATTTATTTTGATTAACTGATGATTTAGTCGTTCAAGTGCGTTGCTTCTTCATTGCCATTATAACTACATAGCCCCCCAAAAACGTTGAGTGTTTCATGCGAATTTCATACTCCATGGAACTGTAATTTAATTTTAGTCTGAACTTGAACTAACCGGCTACGTTTGCAATATTACCAAAAGTGTGTGAAATCAAGCGGGTCACAAAAGACGAAACAGAATGGGTGTTGAGTACGAAACAGTTCATTGATTGCTTAAATGTTACGTAAAGTGCAGTATGACAACCAAGCAGGTGGGCTTGCAATACATTGTGCAATATACAATTGAAAAACCAAATGCAAATTTGTTCGAAATGCCCAGATACACGTTATATGAGCATACTTATCTACGAAAAAAGACTCAGCACTGGTACTGTCTCCTTTGTTGGCCTAGTTGGTACTTGCTTAGTGACATCTTTTAGCCGCGAAAGAGCACAACACAATGGAAAGAAACACACAACGACAGGACGGGCCGCCCGTCCTGTCGTTGTGTGTTTCTTTCCATTGTGTTGTGCTCTTTCGCGGCTAAAAGATGTCACTGAGATACTGTCTCCTCTCTGTTGTTTCAATGTTTGTAGCAGTGTAATGAGTATATGTTTACCCAATTTCACAATAAATTAGGAACAAACACAAAGCTTACTTCAATTTATGTCATTTTATGCCAAGAACACTGTGCCACTTCATAAAAATGCCTGATTTAATTAATTACTGTCAAAAGGAATGCAAATTTTCTGCATGTGCACGCATACTCGTGCAGTTAACCAGAGGTAAACAAAGATTTTATTTCATATTGGGCTAACCTTTTGAGTGGTACTTATTTGGTTGTTAACAACGTGCAATTTTATGCTCTGCAGATCCTTCAAGGAATAGCACGGGGTGACGTGCAAGACGAACAGCAGAGCCAGGGTTGCTCACCACCTCTCGTGGTGGCATCTGAGCCATCATGCTCCACTCAAACTAGCACATCACAGCAGGCAACGGGCAACTCAACCTCCACCTCCTTGGAAACAGCAGCAGCTGCCTCCAGCTGTGAAGCTGGTTTGGATGGTGGCGGCTGTGAAAAAGAGCCGAAGAAGCGCAAGCGGCAACCTGCACCATCCACCCTCATGACGCAGCTGCTGGATGAGCAACGGCAGCTTCGTCTCTCTCTTGAACAACGACGAGAGAAAGAACTACAACTGAAGGAGGAGCAGCTGAAGGCATGGCTGCAACGGATGAAAAGCTGCTGTCCGTGCTGGAGGCACTGGTGAAAAAATAAACTAAGATGACATCAAGGGCAATTTCATGCATGCTTTATTGTGTAGAAGACACGACGGCTTGCCACGGCATTTCACAACGTAAAGCATAAATGTAAATGCATGTTAACAATGAAAAGATCTGAACTAGATCATGAGGAACGGGCAACTTGTTTCGAAAAGTATTCTGTGAATGCAGCCCTCGTTTTCTCGCCTTCGTCTGTGCCGGCTTGTGTGTTGTGGGAAGGCTGCACATAGAGAGGGGCAAGTTGTTGCGCTTCCTGTTCCCATGGCTGCTCAACGCAGTCCCGGAAATTCTCGCAGATGTTGTGCAAAACGCATGCAGCCCTTATAGCACGCTTTGAGTTTGGCAGGTGACAATCCATTCGTTTTGCTACAAAGCGGAAACGGGCTTTCAACCTGCCGAAAGCATTCTCTACAATCCTCCTTGTTCTAGACAGGTTGTATAGCTAAACACTCTTTCAGGTGTTCCGTCCTGAGGATTTGCGAATGGCTTCATAAGGTTTCCAGTCAAGGGAAACGCTTGATCACACAATATGATCGGAGCAACACGGGTGCCTTCAATCATGGCCTGAGGGGACTTGAAGTGAGCACTCTCCACCACCTTTCTCAGTCCTGATGCTGCGTAAACACCTGCGTCATGGCACCTCCCTGGACTACCAACACGGATGTATCTGAACCGATATCTGTGGTCCACCAGCGTTAAAAGTATCATGCTGTACCTGTGTGGGAAAAGAAGAAGAAGCAGCTGTAATTTCAGTAATGCTAAACAACAGCAGAACGAGCCCTTTCTAACATGATTTTACTCTTAAGTGTTCAGTAAACTTTTTTTTTTTGCCTTTATAGCACGGAGTACACGCAGCGTAGATCAATATAAAGAATAGCACAGTACAGTTTGCCTCATTCAACACATACAAATAGTGGCTTTTAATATCACACTCAAGATTACTGTTTGTAGAATTTCGTGACAACGCCGAAAACAACGTATAACACGTTCTCCTAAATATACTACTATACTGTACTTCTGCATTAACCTCTGCGTTAGATCCTTTTACAGCGAGCAATGCCCTACCACGCCAAACATTTTAGAAGGACCTACCATCCCTTATAATTGTAGTAGTCGGTTGCGTGCTTCTTGGGCGGTGACACGGGGAAATGGCAACCGTCGAGGGCTCCTACAGCTTGGGGGAATCCGGTCACAGCGAAGAATTCCCTGACGTGGTCGGCCATGTCTGCGCGCCGTACCATGCAAATCCACTGGCTTTCGAGCTGCTGAATGACGGCTGTGGAGAACTGCCGCCACACCACATTGACAGTTGAACGACCTACACCAAATAAGTGGGCGATCGTCCTGTCCTCAGCAGAAGAGCACAGGCGGTAGAGTACAATGGCAACTCTTTTCTCCACAGAGATCGGTGTGCGCATTTGCGTGCTCAAGCGGCTGAGATCACAAGCCAGCGACTCTACAAGGTACCTGAATGTACTTGGAGTAACGCGCAGTGCCTGCTTGAAGTGGAATTCAGTCAGAGGAGGCAACGTGTCCTCGAACCAGCGTTCATTCCGTTGGAAACTCCACACTGAGCGACACATGGAGGGTACACTGTCAGCCAAAACGGCGGCTACGGTGAACGAGTTTCCGAGTAGCTGTTCCTCGATGTCTCTTGAAATTGCCGCTTCTCTGTCAATTTCACTTTCCAGCATGACGTACGCATGACAGCGCCTCGCTCGTAAGCAAATGAGTGCTGACAAAACACGCTCCAAACGCCCATCACCACTACGCGTGCCTTCTGCATCGGAGTCCGCCATTTTTGTTTTTGATTGGTCTTGGATATGACACTGTCTTGTCTCGGCTCGCGATGACCAACGATGTTATGAGGTTGCAATATTTACTTCATTTGGGCGTAAAGTTTATTATAAATTATGTTCATGCCTATAATACGCTATTAAACAGCAATAAGTGCAAAAAATAACAAATATATGTTGCGCTACTAATTCACCAATTGCCACTGCCATCATTTCCAAAGCACACTTCGCTTTCTCGTGTAGCAGCGCGCCGCCAAAGTGACACTCTGTGAGCGTAAGTGCACTAGCTAAAAATGACACTAAGTTTGCCAGTGTGACTGAGGTATAAGTTCCTCAGAGCTAAGGAGGAATGGGGTGGCAGGAGTTTTTGTTCGAGGTTGCGCTGCTCCGAATGCACCGAAGTTACGGTGTTTGTTCGGAGAGGCTTAAGAGCCACCCGGTTGTTCAGGGGGTCCGGTTTCCTCTGAGAATTTGTAGGTCAGTTGTGTAGATTTTTAGCTTTTGTATTTTTATACGACCGTTTTGTGATATTCTACAAGCGACGCACTGCCGCTCCCGGCAAATAGGCGTGCCGCCGCTCCTGGACTCGCAAGCACCGGCTTCCGGTCACTCAGCCGCGCGGCCCGAGCGACAAGGCGTATTAGGTTACATTTTCTTTCTCACGAAGGACCCAGCGCATGGACCGCGCCTTCGCGAACAGGAGCCGTTTTGGAAATAAAAATAAAAATAAAAGCAGTTCGTGTGTATATCTCTCATTGGTCAGAAAATATCGTGGCGTAGACACAAAAGGCCAGGTTAAAGGGCCCCTAAACCACCAACAGACGCTCGCGCTCGCGTGCTCGCATGTGAAGGGCATTCGGAAAGGTGGACAGACGAGCCGACGAACGCGTCCGCTGTAGACTCGTGCACCACAGCAACGCCACAACTAAATTTCGACCTCTGTGTGGTTTAGGGAACCTTTAACAACTGAAAGCAAAACGGCATAACTTAATTTGCAATCAGGCATACAGCATAGAGCTCAGTGTTCGTTTTAATAAAGAAAACCACACAATAAGCATCAAAACCGCATGATGGATGATAAGGCGCCTGTGAACAATGGGAGCAGCCTTCCTCGCGTTCCCAGTAAATATTAGGTTGCAGCTGTTTTGCACTTCACACCAGGGGGTTCGAATGACGTCAAAGGGCCCTTCCTTCTCCCCGCGTGTGTTTCCCGCTTCCATATATAAAAGGAAGGTCCGTCAAGCAAGTCCTTCAGTTCATTCTAAGACTGCCATGGGCAGACCACGGAAAGTAAAGACACCAGAACAGCGTGAATGCAATCCTCGACGAAAGGAACAAATTCGCCTAGCTGAAAATTGTCGCAGAAACAATCACGACCTACCACAGCGACCGCAAAGCGATTATCATTACCATTAATCTAAAGTAACAATACCCACCCCCCTTCTCCGTCATCATGCGTACTCTTTGATACAGCTTCGCTGGAGATTCGCGTTCGCAGGGTGGCATGGCGACGAATTTTTTTTTTTTTGCTTTTGCACTGTTGGCAAGAAATCTGCGACGTCATTTCAAGCATGATAGCGCGTATACAACTGACCAAGGGCTTTGTTGGAACTGGCAAGGCTTTGATTGGAAGAAAACTGAGCGGGCGGCACGTGGGGCCTCACAAGCTGCGAAAAACAATTGCCTTGAAAAATAATGAATAGGATGTTATAATGACACGAACGGAAAAAATTCGAAGCAGCAGGCTTTGGATTGGAGGAGAATAAGGATATTGGGTGGAGGTTTGCTGCCCTTTTTTTAAGTGTGAGGAAACGTCGAGCATTTCAATAAAATGGCACTGTAGCTTCAATATCGTCGCGTTGGCAATTATTTAACAACGTCGCCGCAAGTATATAATATAGCAAGGTTCTTCTCATTATCCGTGCCCTTTAATTTTTCCCTCGTGCTCTTAAGTTGTGAAAATGTGACACCCTCTAGCCTCATATCGTAGTCTGTGCTTATGTAATATAACGGCTTTTAAGCGCAAGTGTATGGAGCTTCACCGAAAAATAACTTATAACAATATTGGTAGTATCCGCACTCTCATTAGCCTCGATTATGTCAACATTATTAAGGTATGTCTAATGAACGCATGAGTTTCTCTCTCCCTGGTATCCTAACGACATTACATGCAATTCTGGCGTATCTTACGGTGATCTAACGTCAACAACGGGATGTGAGATATCAGAGAGCCTTAATTACATAGCGTTCAGGCAACGCTAATACTACGGCACAGTTTCACTAAAGCAAAATAAGCTTCGACTAGAGAAGCACGAATTAATGAGTTTATGTAATTTAAATAGCCCGTAAGAACACGAGGGACAAGAAGATAAGCAATGAGTGACGGCAAAAGGAAGTCTTGTATCCTCTTTTTATTTATTTCCGCTCCCGCAACGAAAACAATCCGGATATTGAAGCGAGTGAGATAGACGAGTACGTTAAGTAGTCTTGCTTTTAAAGACGATAGTTTTTCTTGGGGAACTTAAACTCAGAAATTTTGGTCTGTCTGTGTTTCTGTCTGTCTGTCACACGATTCAGCCACCCTGTCAAAGTTTAAGCCCTTGCTGAACGCCCAGCCATCTTGAATGGGTAGCTGCGTTCATACTTGTGAACATTGTCGGTCAAAAAGAAAATAACATGCATTTCTGAGGCGCAACATCAGTACGTAAGAATTAGGTGGTGTGTTTCTTAACTAGAAAATACACAGATACGTAATTCTAAAGGCCCCACTGTTTCTTAGG
This sequence comes from Rhipicephalus sanguineus, assembly GCF_013339695.2. NCBI lineage: Eukaryota > Metazoa > Arthropoda > Arachnida > Ixodida > Ixodidae > Rhipicephalus > Rhipicephalus sanguineus. The sequence continues at coordinate 19,945,179 of NC_051183.1, read as the reverse complement.
CTGCGCAGAAACGACCGGCAGGAGACTATCGTCTTTCGACGATATTTGCAGCGAAGCACGCAGATACGCGGCCAATTTTTTATCTTTATAACGGTTAAGCATGCCATTAAGATTACATAACAGTTAGGTATTTAACGGTTACACGGTTACGTACATAGCCGTTAGTTAAATAACGGTTAAGCATATAACAGAATTGTACGTAACGGTCAAGTAAGCCATAAGGCTATGAACCTTGCTATAAAAAATTCCCTGTTCAAACTCTCTGTACAGATGGTTGAGCTGCTGCACTGATTAAGCATCTTTACGGAATGCTTGGTTAGTACATGTGGTTCATTAAATGCTTTGTCAATCAATGGTTGCGTTTGTCCAGAAATCTTTATTGGTGTTTGCCGCCCGTGGGTTCCCTTCTTCACTCTTAGTCGACAAGTGGGGAATAATGAGTTTGCCCAATTTTTGGGCACATACGCGCTACGAGTTTTAGGGGCGAAGCTCCTTAAGGCGGCACCCGTTCGTCCCTCGTAGTCGTCGTAGTAGTCGTAGTGCGTAACCAGTCTTACGGTTTGACCTCCAAGGTGGTGCCGGTGGGAGATTTTTCCTGTGCGTTGTTGAACAATAAAAAATTCGCAGCGTGCGCGTTAACTAAAAGCCGAATTCTTCTGTCCCTCATTCCCCATTAGCAGCCATTGGTATGTTCCAGTAGGAAACGTTAGTAGAAGTACAAGTGCAAGTGTTAGCTAAAAGCCGAATTCTTCTGTCTCTCATTCCCATTAGCAGCCATTGTTTACCTCCAAGGTAGTGCCTGGTGAGATTTCTCCTGTGCGTGATTAAACAATAAAAATTTTGTTCAAAACGCCGTTGATTGATGAAATAAACCAACGAAAGAGGCCAGATGTTTTATAAAAGCAAAACGAAAGAACGCCAGATGTTTCTAAAGCAAAACGAAAAGACGCCAGCTGCTTAACGAAAGACGCCAGATGTTTTCTAAAGCAATGATTTTCTAAACAATGAAAATTCACAGCGTACATGTAAAATTAAAGTGAGCTGCCAGTCGTCATAACTCATCGAACCTTTAGTATAAACGCACCCGATCTCACGTCGGTGATGATGTACTGGGCAGAATTCACGGAAGATTCACGGTTTACTGATGAACCTCCGCAGCTTCGCCCACTCGTCATCATTCACTCCGTGGATATGCTGTGATTTTTTTGCGTGCATAGAAAAGACGAATTTTGATTTCGCCTAGCCTTATAGGGCTTGGCTGTAAAAAGCCGAAGTGTGGATGGCGAAAACAGCCAGCAGGGACAAGATCTAAAACCCAAGCGTGCTGTTCTTGTGAACGTTCAGGTTTTGGTGCCGGAGGTTTAGCAAAAATGCGACTTTCATTCATTCTTTTTGTTGTCGCAAAGGAAAGTTCAGTTATGCGAAGTCATTGTGAAGGGAAAACTAGGAGCTGGAATCATTCTAGCGGAAAATGCGGTGTTTCATATATTTGTTTTGGATACGTCTAATGAAGAATCTTACTGCTAATTCTTAGTTGCTATGTACCTGTAGAAGTAAAGGAAATGAGGTTTTTGTCACAACATGGCGTACCCTGTCCATCAAAAGTATTAATGAACACACCTGTGAATACAAGGCCACATAACGCATAAAAACTGAGCGCGGGCTGCTTTCCTAGAAAGCTTGATCACGATACCGTTTGTATAAGTCCATTTTTTTTTCAATGATAGCAATAAACTTCAAAATGAGTTGACGCAGCGCGACTATTTCTGTTGAAGCGCTTAGATAGTTTCTTGTTTTGTAAGGTGATAAGTCGAAGTTAGGAAAAACACGTCAGCCTATTTAAAGGTGAAAGTCTTTCTGGTTGGGAACGAAACCTCATGTAAATAAAAATTATTTATACTTATTACTTAAAACTTATGTTGGTGCCCGTTTGTTTAAATCATGACACATGAGACTATGTGACATGCTTATGAAAGCACTACGATGACGCTGTCGCGTGCCAGCCGTGTCCTGTTGAAGAGTCTGCCTTTATCCCAGTGATTCTCAGCCACGGATGTTTCGGCGACCCCTTGTGGGCCGATGGAAGTAATGATGCAGCGAGAGAAAGGGGGCGAAGGGAGGGGAGGTGTCACAACTTAACAGAATATGCAGCGTAAAATAGGTGCCTTTCATTTCTCCCTGGCAAAGAATGCTCAAACTGCAGTGCCACGTCAATTCGATCTCGACAGCTTGTCAATAAGTTGTGCGTTCTCCATCCACTTTCACCATGTTTCTTGCTGTTCACTCTTCAAATATGCAAGCCTAGAAAAAGTATGCTCACGTGCATATGTCGTAGACAACTGCAACAAAAGCTTTACAGCCATCTCGTGGAGAAGGGGAAACACACGTCAGTTCCGGCGCAGTGCACTACTGCAATGCGGCAAAGCATTCCAAAAATCAGAAGGGGCCGCGGTTCCGGAATCCAGTGTGCCTCCAAAAAACGCGTCTTTTTTAGATGCGTAGCAGCTCTTTGACTAACCTGTGTAACGCTGTCCGTCCGCATAAACGCAAAGCAACGCGCTTCCCTCGGCGCAGGTGTTGGAGTGGTGCCAAGTAGGTCACGCCGCAGCTTGGCGTTGACGTCACGCACCCCTCGCACGCTTCCCTCGCAGGTGCGCGCGTACGTCACTCTCTCCCTCACCTGCCGGAGCGCCGGAGCTGCCGGCTCCGACGCCCGCTCGCCTCCCGTGTCCGCGTTTCAAACAAGCGTTTACACCAGTAAACGCTACACCAAGTTTCGCTTCAAACGAATCTTCCAGCGCTCACCGCAGCACCTGCGTTAGCGCCGTTCAACCCGTGACGCCACCCGTACGCAACGCTGCTGCTTCGCATCCCATCAGCGTTCCCTTCGGGGAGATGTTTTTTCGAGAATGGGTTTAGCGGACCGCTAAATATGACCTCGCGGAACCCCTGGGGTCCGCGGACCCCCACTTGAGAACCATTCCTTTATCCTCTTGCGTGCCTCTTGCGTCTTATTGAGAGCTGTGTCCTTATCTACTTGTGCCAGTTGATAAGCCTGTTTAATCGCTGTCCGCCATAACGTAAAGACGCATGTTTTCAATTCTTCCCATTCACCTTTCTCGCGGTCTTTTTTTATGAGCCAAGAAACACAACTGGGAATGCTGTTTTTTCTCAACTGATCTTGTGAAAATGCTTTTTTTTTTTCAAGGTGGTACCTGGAGCGATACTTCGCCAGGAACAAGGGGATCATCATATACTCTCTTTCTTCGTGCTGATGTCTTCGCGCTGCGCTGAGCATATTCCGTAGCAAGTATTCTAACTTTCGAATCCTGTGTTAGACTCCTCGCTTGCCTCTTAAATTCGGTGCTCGTCCCAGTGGCGATATTGTCCCCACAAAAGATGGACGTTAATACAAGAGCACCACTATTGATGTTGCGCTTGCCATCCTAAAATGTCTATATTATTATTTTATTACGATGATGGCGACACGAGCATGAGCATCTGTTGTCGCTGCGCCCCGTGTTGCCTCTTCGTTGCGCGCTTACAACATCGCAAAATGCAAATTCACCCGTAACCACTCGCGCAGGTTTATATATAGCAACACCAATGGTTGCATTGCGTGCTTCTAACGGGAGCCTCTATTGACTCTTGCGAAACACTGTTTCCAGGATTTATGGAAAGCGGTGGTGGTGATGTTGCCACAGTCATGGTTGGCGTGGTAGACCAGGCCTGCAACTGTTCTGTCTGAAGGACCCTTTCAGGCTTCCCCGGAAAATGTTGTGACGAACTAGCAGTGGTTGCAGAAAACCCGCAAAAAATAAGCGTCCATAGCGCCTCCGATGACGTGGCAACATCTCGGGAAGTGTTATTTAGCATTCTGCATTCCCATATGCTCTTAGGCAATGGAAAGGAAAACTCAGCAGCTTTTAGCTCTCGGCAAAATGGGGGAAAGAGACCCTTGGCGTTTGCGTGCGTGATGTACTACTTATCTCTTTCTTTCTTTCTTTCTTTCTTTCTTTCTTTCTTTCTTTCTTTCTTTCTTTCTTTCTTTCTTTCTTTCTTTCTTTCTTTCTTTCTTTCTTTCTTTCTTTCTTTCTTTCTTTCTTTCTTTCTTTCTTTCTTTCTTTCTTTCTTTCTTTCTTTCTTTCACATTGCGCAATATTTCGTCCGAAGTGTTTATTTCCTCCATGCCGGGAATTGGACCTACATCCAAGTGCTGATCAGCGCGAGACTTCAGTCGCTGCAGGCAACAACGACGCCCATGCGTTTGTATCCAGACAACAATGAATTGTGGCAACGTGAAGTGACAAGTGACCTCCATAGAGATCAGCTTGCCACACCAGAACCGGCTGATCGCTAACAAGCCCACGATCGAGAGGTCATCAGTTATTGGAAGACGGCGCACACAAATACGCATATAAATACGCAAATAAATGAGGCCTTCGATGGCGTCATTTCTGTACTCCCGCCGGTGCCGGGTCTTTCGCGTATGACGCGACCACTTAAATCTGTGAAATATTGCAGCCTCGCTTAGAACATTGTTTGCAGACGATGCTTGGAACTTCTCGAAGACAATATCGAGAGAAGGGAGGGGGGGGGGGGGGGGGCCAAATGGAGATGGAAATTACTTTTCGTATTGCTATTCACCGTAGAGCTCGCAAGATGGCGAAGGCCACAGGGGCCCTGAATTGAGGGCTCCACCTTCGCCGGGAGGTTTCCTTTACCAGAATGAAGTTTCTCATTCATTGACCGTGCAAACTTCATTAAGCGGTCAGTACACCAACTTGACGTGCGAAAATTCATTAAGCGTTCGGAGTTATGCAGCGCCTTGAATTTTGAATATTTCGGTTCTGCGTGATTTTATTATGGCCCGATAACTTTCTGTAATCACCTATTCGAGTTCTTTTTTTTATGTTTCTTTGTACAATACATTTTGCAAGGATGATGACGGTTATGTTGGTACTCTTTCCTATTGACGACTTAAAACATAAAGACCGCAACAAGAATTACTGAAAATAAAGTTCTTTTTCGCTTTCAAGTTCATTGAGTTTATTGGTGACATAAGGGTTAGTTACATAATACGTGTATACAGAGGAGGGTCCCAGAGTATAAATACTGAAAACGGGACCCTCAGTTAAAAACTACAACAAAAGTGGATTTTAAAATTAACAGAATATTGACAGGTGGTAAACAAGCGAGTACAGTTAAAATAGGAGGTGAAATAACAGGCAACCAATAACATAGAATGCAAAATGCTAAATACAATATAGAAAGCAATAAATACAATATAGAAAGCAATTATAATAATAATACTATACAGGGCAAAAAATAGCAACAGGCGAGAACAGTTGAAATACAAGACGAAGAGACAGGAAGACGATAAAATAAAAAGCCAAATGCGGAATGCAATATACAAAGCAATGCAGAGCAAAGTCAAATACAGTACAATGCAAAAACCAAAACAGCATGAAAGTAGAAAAAGCCACATAAATAAAATAAAAGTGAAGAAATAAAAATGAAAAGAAATGAAAACAACTACAGAAGAAACAAGAAAAAACGCAAATAAAAGGAATGTGGACAAGTCCAAAAAATATGTACAGTAACTAAGGCAAGCAATCAGCAGTTAAAAGGAAAGTCCCTTTTACGAGACACCAGCGGCGTTGAAAGGACAACGTGGAAGATTCAAGTCAGCCCTTGCGCAATGTGGGTGATGTAGGCGTAATTTAACCGAATTCATTCACTTAACTTTTTCTGTTGTTGGAGTATCAATTACACGAACTCACGAAAACGGTCACAGTGTGGCGTCAGCATATTCAGCCTGTCTCAATATCCACAGCGCATGCGTCGATCACACTGGGGGTTCAGTTACTGCAGTTTGCAGTTCCCCCCAAAACACGGAGTCTGTCTTGCTGTGAAAGAGGAGGAGAATAAACTTTTTCTCGGAGCTTGCGTTGGTGGGCAGCTTAGGTGGGCTAGAGTCACTAGAAAAATTTCAGAGTATCGCATCTGTTTTCCGCGCGCCGCCGCCGACGCGATTGGCTTACTCGCATCACGTGACCTCTCGCCGCCATATCCCTTCCAAGCGTTTTGGGTGCAGGCGCGTTGAATACAGAGCGCGGCCAGACATTTAGCTAGAAGTACTTCGTCGCTTTTTTTAAACGCGTCTTGCAGATGCCAGAGAATAGCTCACCAGTAACCGAACGTTGCTGGTGAGCTACTCCGGGAATTTCGTATATTTTTGCATTCCGTGTAGGAGACATTAGCATCAAAGAGCGTCGTTGTACGTGGCTGCATAGTTGGCCGCGGAATGAATTCGCCCCCCTCGAAGAACACTCCTTTCTGCAGTGAACTGCACAAATTTTGCTGGAAGAACTCTCATGCAACAGGATACTTCACCTTTTCGGTTCGCTATGTTCAGCGATATTGAAAACTACATACTACATACCTTTCTATTTGCTCGGCTGTTTATATCTCGATCTGTTGAACAGATTGTGCATGCATTTCGAGTTATAAGCGTGTCACGCACGAGAGCGAAATCGAAGATTTATTAAAATAATAACTGTTTACTGTATACCTTGAAGGCAATTGTCGCATGATCATTTGCCACCATGCAAAACTGAAGCGTGGAACTCTGTTGATAAACTTGGTATAAGGCAATGTTATATTAAGCGTGTTTTATTTTTTTCAAAAAAGAATGTTGCTAATGCTGCATTGCGCCGAGCGTACCCTTACAATACTGTTTAGCGGGTGAGAAATGGTCACAGCAAAAAAAAAAAAAAAGAACATTGGATTATCCTCTCACGCATTGAGGGAATCGATTTCATGCGAGCTCTAGATCTATATACATACTGTGTTGCAGTAGCATGCGCGTTAAAGCTTTTCAGGATGTGCTATTTCTGATCAACATAACATAAAGCACTGCACCGAGGAAGTTTTACCAAGAGTGCATTACGAAAAAAAAAGTTGAAATTAAAAGCAGTGCAGAAACCGAACCCCATCCGTTCACGCGCTGGCAACGCCAAAAAAAAGGATAAAATACATTGTCGGAACACAGCAAAATATTTGCAAATGCACTGCAACGTTGGGAATATTAAGGAGACAAGAAATAGGAAATGAAACAACTGAGTAGTGACGTCAATCATTTTTGATGGTCTATTTTCAACGTATCTGTTACGAAATGACAACGTATTCGCAAAATAAGATGCACCTTACCTACCGCAGGCCGATTCGCCCATGCGTTCGGCTGCTGGCGTTCCGAACCGAGACAAATACTTCACGCACAACTTCCACTTACCGTACACACACACCACTTCTATTACAGATAACACCCAGCTGAACAGCAAGCATGGTGCGCAAGTAAGGTATGCGTCAGCGATCAGTCGAAGCACGCAATGCTGAATGTTCTCGATGTTCGATAATGTTCCCGAATGCGCTATGAAGTGAACCTGAACACCGACTGCAAAGCTAGCGCAAACAGTCAACATTCACCAAGTGTCGAAGTAAATGGCATCTCGCACGGTCATTACGCTAATGCAACTATGTCTACAGCTCCGGACCTTGCGGACACACCCGGCCGTGAAACGAAAAGAGACCGATGAAGCCACGAAGAGAGTTCGCGAGCACATGGCAACATTCGCCGCACGTTTCATGAGCTACACCGCTTACCGCGCAGTCAATTCAGACTGTCGATGACTCGAAATCACTTCTGATATCTTTTTGAAGAAACACACACACACATACTGCAGTTACGCCGAGCGTAACACGGCATCTAGGCGAAGAGATCGGTCACTTCTCAACACAAGCTACCAAGGGTCCGGACTGTCGGGAAGGGAAATGGCCGCCGCCGCTCAATGTTGCCTGCGTGCAGCCTACCTTAGCGGTACTCTGAAAATTTTCTAGTGACTCTAAGGTGGGCGGCCTCCTTATTCCTGGTAGCCGATTGTCCATCTCTCGAGCCCGTTCTATCAGGCTGTGTCCATTCTTCGGGTCCTGGTCTGACAGGATGGCCTCCCACTGCCGAAGTTAAGCGGCCGTACCATTACCACTAGGCTTAGCCAAATTGGTAATAAAGCTAAGAGCTTGTATGAGCGTCGTGCTCAAGCGTATTTTAATCACACCATGACAATCCTTAACTGCGCGCTGCCCTGCATAAGGTCTGTAAAGACGATGATGAATACGGCTAAGGGTATCTGATATTTCTCTGCTCTGTGACAAACGTAGACCTTTTGCCGTCGGTCTCACTCCCAGCGCTGTCAAGATGAGGCGCCTCTAACACTACAGCGGTGATTCCTATTAAGCCGTAGCGTTGCGCGATTCCCGGTATCAGTTAACAGTAACGCTAGCTGTTCCTTTGCCTGGAAGGCTTGGTAGTTGGTGCGAGTGCTACGTTGTGCCTGTCGCATACCCGCATTTAATTTTAAGGCCATCCTGGAGGCTTGTGTGCAACGCTGAACCTTGAAGTGTCGTTCTCGACGCATTGCCCGCCAGGTAAAGAAACAAAACTGACAAACTTTTTTTTGCCCAGGAGAATCCTTTCGAACAGCAAGTCTCCATATCCTCGCGGTGTGGGAAGGGATGTCTGCTAGAGTAAAGCGCATCGACAAAGAGTAAGCAGCAATCTGCGCCGCCTCCTCGTGCACGAACTAACTCCCAAAGCGGCAAGAAAGGTACTGGAACCGGAGACGGATCGAAAAACCGCGGAGGTGAGAACCTTTGTGCGCCTGCATGCGCACGCCTACGCTTTGTTAGCCATGCGTACACAGGCTTGCTAGCTCGCGGCTGTCTCTTGGGGAGAGCCAACAGCGGTTGTTGGCACTGGGTGCTTGAGTAACCCTTCGTAAGCAGTGTTGTCGACACCGGAGAGAGTTGCTTCCACAGCGACGGTTTCGAAACACTACCTGTTAGTGTACTGACAAGTGGGATGCGCAGTTAACTAGTTCATAACACTAGCTTTCCCCGGAGCAGCGACAGAAACTCGAGAATGTAATTACAACCGACCGGCTTAGGACTGACGTTTCTCTTGAAATGTAAGGTTGATCCGGCTTTGACGCAAAGTTATTCAGGCAGCCCCGACGGGCATAGACGTGCCCACAGGAGTACGGGGGAAGGGGGTGGGGGGCAGGGAGAAGGGGAGGGGGCGCCTCCCCTAATACATTCATGTTTTAATGCCAAAGCTTTTTTAAGCACACATAAAACGAGGACAGAAGAACTAAGAATTTGACAGCAGAGCGCTTAAGCGCTGTCCTGTCAAATTCCGCTGTCCTGTCAATTCTTAGTTCTTCTGTCCTCGTGTTATGAAACGGCTTTGAAGCGTTTATGAAGCGTTTTATGAGCGGCTTTGTTTATTGTTAAATTTTGGTCGTTGCTTCGGATAAAAGACTGGCTCGCTCTGAACCTCGTGAGCCAATTTCACTTGGTGAACCTAAAAAGGTCAATGCTGCGAAGTGGAACTCCTGAACGTTTGCTGAAGTTCGTCTCACGACAAAGCTGCTACGGGCCACAAGAAGCCACACGAAGCCGAAAGGACGAATCTTATGAAACTCCATCCAATACCCATCATTTTCATGCTGGCTGAAGCCTCATGCGTTGCAGCTTCCATAGGCAGTAGCGCCCGATTTCCATTTAGTGCACTAGCCTGAAGCTCTACGCGTGGCTTAAGCCATGGACCTGACCATAGTGCAGCCAGGTGACCATGATGCTGCTAGTGATAAATACGGTACTAATGAAGCACGAAGTATGATACAAATTGAAGTAATAGAGAAAATTAAGCCAGTTCCGCTTAGCTGGACATCGATGAAACCGCGAAGCAGGTGGCGTTCTCGTCATCACAGTGGCGTAGCCAGGGGTTGGCGCACCGGGCTCGTGCCCCCATCCACCCCCCTGAAATTTCTTTTCGTCCATGGTATACACAGCAGAAAATGGCACTCGTCCACATCTGCCTGACCGGCGACCACTTCAGATCAAGGAGGTGCCCCGCTCCGAAAAAAATGTCTGCCTCCGCCCCTGCTGTTGCAGCCGGCGCACAAGTTCCGCATTTGAGATTACAGGCATTTAATAAGTCCGGTATTCTTTAAAAAGCGTAAAAAGGGGTTTCGTTGCATTTTGGAACTGTGAAGAAATGTCGCATGGTCTGAATGCCGTCTCGACGGTGAAAGCGTTTCCATCCAGGTGTTGTAGAGCACCACGGAGGCCAAGCCTCTCGTTTGAGCAAGAGAAACGGGAGTAATCCTTATGGGCTGGCTGAAATATACCGTTACGTGCGTACGCACACGCTGCGCTACCTCCAAGGCTTCACTATTATCGCTCCTAAAGACCTACGCTGAAGTGCGTTGCAGCCACGCAGGGAAATTGCGCTTTTTTTAGCAGCGCTATCGGGGATTCCATAAATAAATTGTTGCTCACTTACTAACAGCGCTGATCGCAAGGCTCCCTTAGCTTTTCCTTTGAGACGCATATGGTCTAGACAATTTTTGTTGCTTGTTGATGCTCTTTTTATTAAATGTGTTTAAGGAGAGGTTCGTGCCTATACATGGCTCCGGCTACTCCTCTTCCCTTACTTATTAATTATCGTCACAAGGTTATGAATAAAAGTAGACTCACTCACGGCAACGTTCTTTTAAATGGAATGTTCACACGTCATGCATAATGCCCATGTGATGACAACAATGTTCACACACAAGACTCACAAGAATCGTTCACACTTTGCCGAAGTGTTCAAGTCACAGTCATTTGTAGAATGCGATCACATCACTCAAAATTCACTGGGCATTGCCCACACTTTAAACACATGCAGCTGTCTTCAATCACAAGAGGCAACGCGAAACATGTGACCAGAAGTATCTCAATGTGAAGAATAATTACAAATGTGAATCAATATCTTTTTGATATTCTCGACTCTTCTAAAAACTGTACTAGGGCGCGTGCAGCAATGTTTTGAAGAGTTTATGTTGACCATGGACCCAATACTTTTGCTAATGATAGCGGCCGTCCGTCCAATCTGTTTTGTTTTTCCAAGAATTTTTTACGGGGAACAGCATAATTTTTGTAGTGTAGAAGGAGGTGTTCTATGTCTTCTTCTGCCTCTTCACATGTACATGTAGCGCAGTTAGTTTTTCTAATCCTATATAGGAAGCTCTTAGTGTAGGCAGTGCCGAGGCGAAGTCTGTGAATTACTGTTTCTACAGAACGGCTAATTTTAATCAGAATTTGAAATTCCATTCCAGGATCGTTTGCATATAATTGAGAGTTTTGAGCTCCATTCGCGAAGCAAGTCTCTTTGGGCAATCTACCACAGAGTTTGTTCAACAAACATCGTGCATCACTCCCCGCGAGAGGTAATAGAGATAAATCATGATCTTGATGTGCTGCATGTGCCAAACAATCAGCTGTGACATTTCCGGTGATTTCACAGTGACTTGGGATCCAATAGAAAACGATATCATGCTGTAACTCTTTTGCTATGGCGTATGTCTTCCGAATTTCATATGTTAATTTGTTATACGTTTTGTCAAAGTTGACGTCTTTAATACACACTAATAATGATTGCGAGTCACTTAAAATTACCCAGCGAAGTGGTCCTGTCTTTCTACATATGTAGCGTAAGGCAGAAAGTATACCGAATAGTTCTGCCGTTGTGGACGTCGTAAAGTGACAGAGCCGAAAAGCTTCTCTCTCTTGGTATTCAGGTATATAGAAAGCTGACGTAAAACTTTGTTTTCGACATGACCCATCAGTGTAAACGCTAATACGATCAGCATAACGTCTGTAAAGATGGGCTAAAGTAAATTGTTTTATTGCAATAACGGGCATGGCACACTTTCGAGTTGACCCCGGAATCGATGTGATAATTTCTGGAATGGGAAGTCGCCACGGTGGATGAGTTGTGCACGCCGACCAGTATTCATGAGTAGGTATTTGGAAAGCATGTGCTGCACGATCCAGTCATTGGCAATGAGGTCCACATTGAAGTCCCCAACCAGCACAAACGGACGGTTCTTGTACTTGTTGTCGTAGTCACGTAACGCAGGTTCAACCATACTTTATGTATGTTCGTGCGTGCGTTTGTATGTGTGCGTCGTGTATATATACGCAAGCAAGACTGAAAACTTTTGGTGGCCGGGGGGGGGGGGGGGCGCTTGAACCCCCCAACCCCCCCGCCCCTTGGCTACGCCCCTGGTCAGGTCCATGGATTAAGCCATGCGTAGAGTTTCAGGCCACTGCACTAGATGGAAATCGGGCGCTACTGCCTATGGCAGTCACCTCACACTCACATAGGTGAAAGCGTGGATTCCAATCGAAAGTAGTGCCTACAGGTTTCCGCAAATCTAAGTGCTTGGAAAGTTGGTTGATGGGACTCCGCAATGACCAAGGCGCTAGAAAATGCGCGCGTACGCCAAGACATATGCGAAGGCTTCTGGCAATCATTCTCTGGACAGTTTCTTCCAAATTACGAGATATACCATATAGTGCTGGAGCAGAGTATGCAATTCTTTGTCTAATCATTGCCGAATGAATTCGTATTAAAGAAGAACTTGAACTGCCCCATCTCACTCCGGCAAATCGACGAAGAACGTTGACTAAGGAATTCACTTTCTCCTCTAATGCTTTTATTTGCGGAGCCCATGACAGCCTCCTGTCCAAAATAACACCCAAAAACATGTGCTGTCGCACAAGTTGTAAACGCTGGGAGTCTATCTCGAGCTTAAATCTTTTAAGGAACTTCCTCGTAAAAGCTAGTACAGCTGTTTTGTCATGTGAGAGAATCATTCCTCTGCTTTTCAAAAACTGATTAATGGTTGTTAGGCCTGCTTGTAGCGTATGCTGAACAACTTGAATGGTCGAAACTTCGGTCCGGTCGAACCTCCGGTCGAAACTTCGAATAAACCTTTCCTCTCTTGTTGTTGTTGCCGATTGTCTTCTACCAATATACGTTGATCAAAATGTCATTTCTGGGTCCCATTTGTTTGGCGTCTTCAACGCACATAGATTATTCCTAATACATGATCGCTCAATTTGATCCGATCCAGTCAGAGTCCTTCTATTTAAAAAAGTACATTACATAAGGGGTCGGGGGCAGGAGAGCTAAAAAGTGGAATCACAGTGACACTGCGTGCGAAGTGATTTCTAAGAACAGGGCTAAGACATCTTTGAGAGGCCGATCTACGTTTTAATGAGTTGACCAATTTCCGCGAAATAGCCATTTCTTCGTAGTGAGAGAATGTAACAAGACCAAATATGCTTCCGGCCTCCCTGTGGCAAAGACTGGAATGCCCTTTATGCTCCTTCTTATAAAGCAAATTACAGTTCCATAAAATACTCTTCGATGTGACTTCGATTTTAAATAATAACACAGTACCTCATCTTAGTTTATTGCGAATTCCAATGCGCCAGCCTGCACATCGATAAACAGGCCTAAAATCTGTTTGGGCTATCACAGCGAAATTTTGTCCCAATGTAGCTTCAGGTTCAGTTTCCGATTCAGTCACAAGGTTAACCAGATATCGGCTCGCAAAAACACATGGTAGCTGTTGGGAGGTGGTACGTGCGTCGGTTTATGTAGTTGTTTTAGGTTGAAGTAATTGGTAGGAACAGAAACTCGGGAAACTGCTACAAAAGCGTTTATTTGGTGTTCGGGAAACCAAAACGATGATCTCAAATTCCATTTAAATTGAAAGCGCGCAACGTCACGTCTAATGCACGCGGAAAGGATTGATTAACGCGATTGAGGGGCTCAATAAAAATTGCTAGGTACGCACTTGCAGCTGGTTTACAAGAAGTGCTGAAAAGCACGGTTATTTCTTTCTATTTTTGGTCTCCAGTAGAAAAGCAATATGTTGTACCTTCATGCCATTTAGCTAGGCTTGGATGCTTGTGTTGATCCAAGAAAAGTCTAAAGGGTGCAGTTTAAATGTACCCATCGCCTATAGTTTCAAAATGCTAGTGTTGCTTTTTCCTTTCTTTCCGAAGCGTAGCTCAAAGCGCGCCTTATGTTTTCCGGGTGCCTTGTAATAAGAAAACGTGGGAAAGAGGTTAACGTTTTATTTGCTACGAATGAAAATACTCGTGTGTCTGTACTCAAAGCCTCGATACTATAGTGACAAAAGCATGCAATCAACGCGAGTTATCGTTCGATAGGCAACCTAAGGAAGGTTGCTGACACTGTTTCTTTATAACTAGTCTGTCTTTCCGTGGATACTATTCTTCTTCGCGCGCCGTTCATATAACAAACAATTACTCGTTCTGGCACAGTATAAAATCAAACCTGTGCTTATCCTTCGCGCAGGGCCTGAAGTAATTGAAGCGACTTAGACGTTATTGCATGAAAACCGTATGAACTTGAGCTTTTTGTTGCATAATCATAGTAGAAAACAGTGCAGTACAATGAAGACAAGGAGGACTAAACAGACCAGTGCTGACTACCAACAGATGCATTTATTTTTGTTAACAAATATATATGCATTTTGGAAAGGGCAAAGACGGAGGAGAGGAAGAAGATTTTATAACTCATGGGCATATGCCGTGATATGTCAAAAAGGTGGAACGCTCAAATGCGGTGATACTCAATCTCTTTGTTTGTTGGTGCGATAGATGAGGAGCTGATACACGAATGACCTGCAAGATGAATGGCAAAGGCTTCATATATAGCGCGGGCGCGGTGATCTCGGTAGCGGCGCACAATGAGCATCTGGTGGAAGTTTGGGTTGCAACCACACTCAGCAGAACGTATCGGCACATGCAACCTGTTTTAGTTATAATGTTGTTAAAATGTTCCCACAGACCACCGTCTACACAGCGGGTAGTTTGTCCTATGTAAAGGCTGCCGCAAGTCCTAGGAACCTCGTAAAATGACTCCCATCTTTCCCCTCTCCAGAATATTTGTAATGCAAAAACAAATGGACCTTCTGGTAGTCAGCGCTCGTCCTGTTTGGCCTTTCTTGTCTTCGTCGTATTGCGCTGTTTTCTGCTAAGGTTACTGCATTGTACGTTGCAGATTTCGACAGCTAGCTCGTGAATTAGAAACCGGCCGTGTTTAATCTTGAAAAGAAAGGGCTCAATGTCTTTGGGGAGAACGGGACGCCTAATCCACTGGCATTGCTGGCTTTCGGTGTGTAGAAACAAGGGAGGCGCGACTCGACGTAACACAGAAAGCAAAGCTCGGCTTCGATGAGGCGCTGGTTGCGTGCGCAAAATATAAAGCAAAATGGTGTCAGGGCAACCCATCGTCGGCTTCATTAAATGTGACATCACCATGTAAGATGGCGGTGATCAATAGAAGAACGACGGAAACAAGCGTGATCCACGAAGCAAACGTATCGATTCGCGTTGCACCCGCAATTGCGCGGAAGCTGAAGAGTCTGCCATAGCCCTCCTCGTCAGCCCTCAACACCCAGATAAGCTCATTAATATTCGCACAGACTCCCAGCAAGCATGTCGAAACTGCGCTCGAGAACGTGTCTTCCCGTCTGCTCACAGCATACTCCAGCGAAACAGACTTCCGACTAGTCCGCCTACGTCGGGCACCTGAGCAGAAATCAGGGAAACAACAATTAAATGCATTAAACAAGTACAAGGCCGCGGCTTAATCAATAGTAGTGATCGCCCCAGTAGTGCGTTTTTGTAAATGAGAAACAAAAATGTGGGAAGGAAATAGAAAGGCAAAAGTGAAGTTGTCGCAAAAGAACGAAAATAAAAACAACCTTCCACAATTGCAAAGCTGAGTCTGAGAAAATAAGAAACAAGCGCTGAAGTTGCGTATTAAAGCTGTCAGCGTTCAGCAAATTTCAAGTGAGTGGTCACGTGTTGTGTATCACACTAAATGATCTGTATATTAAAAGCATCACAAAGAGCTCACGTACTCCAAGGAACAGGTTCGTCTCTATATTACGAACTGGAGGGAACTAGTAGTAGTAGTACAACTTTATTCATAAGGGTTGGGATAAGGGGTCATGAGCTCGATGGGTGGGGCCCCAAGTCCAGGGCTCCACTGGCTACTGCTGCCTGCCTGACGTGACCCAGAAGCGCAAGCTGTACCTCTGGGTCAGAGCTGGCGAGATGGGCCTCCCATTGCTCGAAACTTTCTGCGTTTTCGTGATCCATGAGACTGTTTGGCGTAGCGCACACCAGTACGAACAAAGAACACACACACATAGCGCTGTGTGTGTGTGAGTTCTTCTTCGTTCTTGTGGGTGTGCGCTACGCCACACAGTCTCATGGATCATAACCAACTAGCCGAACAACGCGCCTTGAGCAATTTTCCGTGATGTTTGTTGCGCACGTTTAGATAGATAGATAGATAGATAGATAGATAGATAGATAGATAGATAGATAGATAGATAGATAGATAGATAGATAGATAGATAGATAGATAGATAGATAGATAGATAGATAGATAGATAGATAGATAGATAGATAGATAGATAGATAGATAGATAGATAGGCGTCGCATTACAAATGCTTGATGCGACGTCATGATGGCGTCACATCCCGTTACGTGACGTGATGGCGTGATCGCATAGCATCATCTGTTGTTCAAAAGCACACCGATCACGGAGGCACTGCAAAACCACGCGAGGTCCGGAAAGCTTCCAATTCCTCAGATCCCAGAGGCAGTGTGAAACCACGCTGGGCGGAGAACATTTGAGGGCAGGATTAATACAAACGAGAGCGTAGCAAAAGAAGATCGCTTTCGTCTTCCAGTCTTCTTAGGCAATGATGACATAAGCGACCGCGCGACTTTTCTTTGTGGCCGTGTCAATGGCCTACGCCGGTGTTTCATTTCCGCAGCGGGGACAAAGCAACTGGCTTTCATTCGCTGTACCACGGGATTAAATCGAGTTGCACCATCTTTGGAAACGAAGAAAAATCGCTAACTTTATCGGTGAAGCAGTTCGTGGACTCCGCCGGCCCAGAAAAGGTTTCGAAATTTGTGCTGATGAGGTTATTAGGTTAGTATCCCGGACGTGCTCGATCAGGTCGCTCGTGCGTGAACATTGCTATATAGCTGTTCGGCCAGCGCCCTTATTGCTTTCAGAGTTATCAGGGGATCAGGGGCTCGGACGGAACGACATCGCTTGATTAATGTTTGCATGAGGTAGCCTGCGGCGGTGGATAAATCGTCGTGCTATTGTCTGGTTTTCTGGTGCATCTATTCACCTCTGGCACATTTTTTTTACAGCATAGCTCTTAAGGTCGAAGTTGGTCGTGTGGCGTAGATAGCAAATTATCATCATCATGAACAGGCACGCGCTAACTTCTTCCTGTTCACCGCCTTCCTCTTCTTCCTCTTCTGCTTCGTTAACAGAAGACGGGCGGCGATTTGCCCGGCGCGAGATGCAATAACTTGATGAGCGAGAGAACGAGTGAAGAGATAAAGAGAAAAGAAAGAGAGAAAGAAAGGGAAAGAAAGAAATTGACAGAAAGAGAAAGCGAGAAATTCTTGGCGAAAAGATATTTTATCAAAGCGAGATCCGAACTCGCGTACCTACGGTCCGAATGTGAGCGTTCTAACTGCTCGGCTATCTAGGCACGCTGGAAGACCACAGGGTTGTACAGTTTAGTACGGAAAGTTGTGGGAGCGGGAAGTGAGGGACAGGAGGTGGAAAAGGAGGATGGGAGAATGAGTACAGAGAAAGAGAGAAGAGCACAGAATTAGCTAGAAGGCGAGAGAGCGACTACAGAGAGAGAAGAAGAAGAAAGAAATGAGAAAATGAAGCAACAAAGAAACACCACCTCCCTCTAAAGGGGACCATGAGGCGATGCGAAGCAGCGTTTCGGCATGTAGAGCCCTCGTTTCGGAGGGGGAGTGGAGAGGGGGAGGAGAGAGGGAAAAAGGAGAGGTGGAGGGGGAGAGAGGGAAAGGTAGAGAGGGTGTGGAAAGGAGGTGGGAAAGTGAAAGTGGAGAGGTGGAGGGGGAGAGAGTGAAAGGGGAGAGATGAAGTGGAAAGGGGATGGGAAAGGGGAAGTGGAGAGGGGAATTGAGATTAGAAGTAGGGAGGGGAGAGGGGTGCGGAGAGGGAGAGGAGGTGTGTGGAGATGGCTTGTGCATGCGCAGTAAGGGTGGTCACGCCGCACACCGCCACCACCACCACCGGATTGAACTCCGCTATAAGATGCTTCACATCTAAAAGATAGAATGCGAGAGACGGACTACACAGAAATAGAGAAGCAAATACATAGAAAGAAAGAAATAAAAAAGAGAAAGAAAGGGAGTAAAAAGCAAACAGCAGTAAGACAGAGAAAAAAATAGACAGAGGGACAAATTGTTAGATAGCAAGAGATAAACAGGAAAAAAGATAGAGGGCGAGAGATAGACATAAAGAAATATCAAATGAAAGAAACAGGTAAAAAGATGGAAGGCGAGAGACCGACTACACACAGAGAGAGATACAGAAACAAATATATAAAAAGAAAGACAAAGAGAAAAAAAATAAAGGCAAGAAAGACAGAAAAAGACCGAATGACAGAGAAAGAAATAAAGCAACATAAACTTGCGCAGCCTGCACTAAGTCACGCAGGGCTGCGTCGTAGCAGAGCTGGTGGGCACGTAGCCGGCTAGGCTTTCATCCTCTCACCTCTCTGTTTACCACCCCTTGATACAATATACTATACACGTCTACGCTTGCTTTCGCCAAGAAATTTATTCGCTACTAAGTTTTCCCTTTCTCTATCTTTTTCTTCTTTCTCTCGTTCTTTCTCTTTCCTACTATCTGTCTATACTCGTTCTCTCGCCAATCAGAGTTATTCCATCCCACGCCGGCTATTCCACACAAGAAAGAAGACAGAAAAAAAGAGAGAAAGCATAGTCATGTTTAGTACAGTATAGCAAGTATAGTATGCAGTGTTGTGTAGAAAAACCATTAGCTTCATGAACGAGCACGCGCTCTCTTCCTTCTTCAACTTTTTCCTCTTCTGCTTCTAGTCCACGAGCTCCCTTGTGACAGAGCCTTGCGGGAACTTGTGCAAGCTGCGCTAATATTTTATATTCTCTATCCAAGAACACAACCCATATGAGTCGTACAGATCCTACAGCATTCACAGAGCGGAGAAACAGCCATGCGTCCTTTCTGCTCGAACAGAATGGATGCACGGAAAGAACATACACAGGATGAGCGCGAACTAACAACTGTAACAGCTCGAAAGTTAAAGCGTGCTGCTCAAAAGCACAGGAGGACGTGTGAAACGAGCGCGCAAGTAATACACAGGATGAGCGCGCGCTGTCACAGTTGTAGCTTACTTGTGCTCGAGCAGCGCGCTCCTTTTGCAAAAGCGGCCGCTGCAGTGAGTGAAGTGACCTTCGTGCTCTCTGTAACTTCAACGAAAACTTGCAGTGAGAGCACAAGACGTACAAACCACCTTACCATCACGAGATAGACGCGCGCGCACGAGCGACCCCGCCCTGCGGACGCGTGCGCGCATCGCAACGCGCCGGGCGACGGCCTTTAAAGCGCGCTCTTCGTGCACTTCGCGCCATCTCGCTAGTGATAACGAAAACACGCTGAAGTGTCACCGATCTCTGAGTACCGTCAACGGTAAAGGGTTGGTATAAGTAGCTCGCCGTTAGTGTGCTGAAGATTCTGCTGTCTGTGGCCGAGCTGGTTCGCGCCGCGTGCTGCGGAGCGAGGGGTTGTAGGTTCGACTCCCGGCGACGGGACTTTCTCTTCTGGTATTTTTTCTTTGCCATTTATTTGTGTATATGGGACAACGTCATATCCCTGACGGAAATACGTCAGTGGAGCCGTGGTGCACCCAGGCATAAAGCACTTGCGTGTTCAAGGTTACCTTTGGCGCTGATTGTCTTTGTTCATTTTGTCAGCTTCGGTGGAACAGCGCTTCCAGTGCTCGGCTGCTGAACCGAAAGTCGCGGGTTCGTTCCCGGCCGCTGCGGTCGCATTTCGACGGAGGAAAAATGTTTGAGTCCCACGTGCTGTGCTTTGTCAGTGCACGTTAAAGAACACCAGGTGGAAAAAATTTCCGAAGCCCTGCACTACGTGTCATGCCTCATAATCATAAGGTGGTTTTGGCCCGTAAAAGACCAGAATTTATTTATTTATTTTACTACAAATACTGCAGACCCGTTGCGGGATTTTCACAGGCTTGGGATACAACTTTATAATAACACGAGCCGGGCAAACAAAAACACTAATACGATCAGAAAAATAAAAAAAATAAAATGTAGGTACTGGTACAAAGACAATACAGATACCATGATAAATATACACCTCAAGTACAACTGCAACTCCTCAATTGTAAGTCCAACGGTAACAGAAGGAAAAGAAAAATAAATAAGCTACACAAAATGTGTCATACGCAAATTCAGCGATGGCTGCAACAACACATTATACCTCGGTTGTTTTTGTTGTACTCGGGCGTCATGCTATTCCCGAGGTTATTTCGTAGAAAAACGCTGCACGAAAAGCGTTATCTAATCTACGTTGTTTCTCCTTGTGTTATTTATCGACATCGCAACGAGCATTTTATTTACGTGTTGGATTTCGCTGTTCTTCATCCGCTCTTTAGCCAAGTAATTACATCAGCAGCAATTGTGTCATCTTCAACGTATGTTCGACATACGTTGAACTACCTTCGACTTTGTACTACCTTCGACACAGCGCCCGTAGTTCGCTAGAATGATGGTTGTCATTTGACAATCTACGATAAAGGTGGTGAAAGTGAAGACGACCATTATAACCAGCTGTGCACAGAGCTTATTCCATTTAACATCGAATTTCTGGTGCGCTAGAACCAAACGGCTCAAAGCCTAAACATTTCCTCTTAAATCACCGGCCACTACAACCTTATGAGAACGGAGCTTCGACGGCGACGGCGGGATGCGGGCCTAAGAAGCTTCGCGCGTAAAAGAACAAAAAAAAAAACGCGCTGTTGCTACGACCGACCCATTCGGCACGTTTACAATAGAAGTGTAATTTCGTGAATGCTTTAACACACCGCGAGGTGATGGCTTTAGCCCAAGCCACGGTCATAGCATGCATCCATATCGAAAAATAGCTCTCCCACGTTCACCTGGCTGTCGCATCGCGTTCCCCGCTCGCCCTGAGAGAGCTAAGGACCAGGCTAGAGGGAAGACATGACGCACGTAGCGTTTCTCTTCGCGTTTCACGACGCTCTGAAGGATTGCATGTCGGGTATCAGAGTTTGACGCGTGCTTGTTGATGCCATCTTTGCGCGGGATTCACCATGTGGTCTTCACGTGTATGTTAAGAACTTCAGCTACCGCAAGGGTTAAATAATGATCATGGGCGTTAGTCGTCGGTACGGAGATGTGCCACTAGGCGTCAACGTGACTGCGCCCACATCAAGCGGTGCTATATCTGCCAAACAACAGTAGACATTGTACAAGCTCTCATACACCAATGCACTATGAACAGTCAACTAATTCTGTGATGACAAGTTTCACTTTCGAGTTATACCGATTCCCATGACAGAGCGATCAGGCATCTTTTTTACTGCATGACTCGTGTTGACGCCGACCGCCACTTTTTGTATTTGATGAGGCGCCTAAGCTTTTCGCCTGGCCCCTCACCAGGTTTGACAATTTTGAGATGACGAGTGCAATGCATGCACTAGGCGTTCACGATTACGTCTGCCGAAATTTACAACGCTACGTGCCGCGTAAATGGGTCAAATTTCAAGCTGAACGCTCCTTTGCCCTTCTCGCGGCGGCGCGCTCAGAGAATGAGGGGATGACGTACATGGTGGAATGGCCCTACGTAGATGGTATAGTCGCGGACAACTTTTCTTGGCAATGAAGCGAAGGCTACAGAGCCACAATGCACGTATCCTACCGCTAAGGAATGTAGTCCCACAACTGCGTCCGCATTTTCTGCGTGAGATATATAAAAATACTCCTTCATTTTCTACATGCAGCTTTTTGAGACGTAACGCAGCGCGCACAAGCGAGATATTTGTATTTCTTTTACTTTATACGTTGTCACTTTGCTTTTTTGCGTGCGTGAAAAAGTCGCGCCTTTTACCCGTACCTTAGACGCTAAGCAGCGTTTGTGTCGAAATGCAACGCTAGCCATCACTTTCCACGGTGTTACGAGACGCGCGCCAAACCGGACTACTTCGCGTAGCAGTACATGTGCAGACGCTCCGCCCCCGTAGCTTTCCCTTCATTGCCAAGAAAAGTTGTCCGCGAGTATAGTGCTGTGACGTCGCTCCTCTACGTAGACGACTGTGCTCTGACGTCGCCAACAGTAGCACGTGACACTGCGATAATTATTTGACACGACGTGTACTTTGTGTAATTTGTTGCTTGAATGAATGAATAAAACTTGAGAGCAATAATAAACACAGAAACGAAATGTGTGCGTTTTCTTTTTTAATTTTTACTGCGAATCGCAGTGATTTTCCAGACTACCTCCGTTTCGCACGCGTTCGTGTTCTCGCGCTTTGCGCATCGTGCAGACGCCACCATTTACAAGGAAACTAATTTTCTACCGCGTTCAAGCGCTCATTAGGCTCATTTATCCTCCCGCGTCTAACTAGATGTTCATGCGGCGCACCGATAGTCTCGCGTCCGTGCAAATGTTGCAGCTTTCGTGCTCAGTAGTGGGTTGAAAGCCAAGTGATCGGCGAGGGCGTCGGCATAACTTGCAGAGATGAAGCGCAAAGAACGCCGCCACAACACCGCTCGCGTCTTGGGGGCTCGGGCTGGTTCGGGCGCGTCATGCGCTCGTGACATTTTGTGCGCATGACGTGATCATGCGTATGCGTTATGTGATCCTTCCGCTCGCGTGGCGAAGAGGGCAGGAAAGGGATTTGGCTTGCGAAGGCTACGCGGGGCGAGCGGCAAGGGTTTGCAGCTCCCCTCCTCGCATTATGGTTTCGCGCCGCTACAAATTATTGTTGTTCTCAGCTTCTAACGGACCGATTAGAAATATTGTTGTGGCCTATTCCTCTTAATTGAGCTCGCAAGAACTTCCAATGTCTAACTAAAATTCGTTAATCACCTGGTGAGGGGCCCTTTAATGAGAATAGCACGTCGGAGTAACGCACACATTCAGCCATACGGCGGCATTACCGTCTTGTCATCCTCAACTCCAGCGTCATCTTTTTTCTTTTGTCTTCACTACGGTCGTCGTAAACTTGGGACGAGGCGAAGTAGATGGGAAAAAGGAAGCGACGACACAATGGCTTTCCCGCGTCGGAGATGACTTCAAATGAGCCTCGCACTCATCAGTACGTGTTATCTCGGTGGTGGAATACAAACACAGAAGGAGTAACGTGAAACATGCAGATCTCCTCCCCCTCCTTCACTCTCCTCCTCCCCCTCCTTTCCTCTCCTCCTCCCCCTCCTTTCCTCTCCTACGCCCCCCCCCCCTCTCACGCGCCTCATTCTCCCCTGCGCAACGCCGCGATGAGCGCCAGCGCATGCGCGTCCCCTCTCCCTCTCTCTCCTATCCTACGTTTGGCCCCTCTCGCGCGTCTGTCAACCGCGTTCCCCGCTCGCCCTGTGAGAATTAACGGCCAGGCTAGAGGGAAGACACGAAGCGCGTAGCGTTCCTCTTCGCGTTCCACGACTCGAGGTCGGTAGCATGTCCGAGGTCGGTAGCATGCCCAACGGAAAGCGATCGTGCGAGCGCTCCGGCTTCGCATCTGCTCATGGTCCCCTTTAGCGGGAGATGGTGTAATTTTTTTTTTTTTTTTTGCCAGGCAACGTGACGCGATAGAAGACGCATGCATGAATGGCGAACGAGTCTAAACAGCGGCTGCAGCAGCAGATGATGGCACATGTTAGTGCAACTCTCGCGCGGATGTCCGTTCAAAGAAGGCAGACTTCTTTCTTTCTTTCTTTCTTTCTTTCTTCCTTTCTTTCTTCTTTCTTTCTTTCTTTCTTTCTTTCTTTCTTTCTTTCTTTAAGGCGCAAACCTCAGATGTCTCTTACATCGCGAAAATTGACCGTTGGCGACGGTGCCACCAGCGTCGACGCGAGCGATGCAAAAAATCATCATGACGTCATGAAGTGACCATATGACGTCATCACGACGTACCATCTCGCCAAAATTTGTGAGGCCACCATTGCGTACCGTCACTATGACATCAGATGAAGTCATGTGAAGCAGGAGAGAGGATTTCGAAACGCCGTAGAAATAAATAAACAAATAAATAAATAAATAAATAAATATGAAAGAGAGAAAGAAAGAAAGAAAGAAAGAAAGAAAGAAAGAAAGAAAGAAAGAAAGAAAGAAAGAAAGAAAGAAAGAAGCAGGTCAGGGACGCCCGCGCCAGCTTTGCTTGCCCCAGTTTTCCAGGTAGGAGTAAGGCTCATGAATTTTTCTTTGTTATTGGTTGCTAAGCGGGGTACAGAAAGCAATAACAGACATTTGTTACAACAATAAAACTACACCGAAGCAGTGTCCACATAGTGAACAAAAACATGAGTGGTTAGTATTCTCTAAATTCCTTTAGTCAAGAAGATCCGCTCTGGTTAGACCATCACGAACAAACTAGTACGTGTGCTAACCAGTGCCGCAAGTACGTGCGCTTTTTCCCAATGGCACTCTTCTGCACATCCACGATTACAGAATGTGAATATATATGAATCCTGCAAATTCGTTGTACCCGCGGTGCAAGGGAAATGTAAAAAAAATCACAGCACATCCACGGAGTGAATGATGAGGGGGCGAAGCTGCGGAGGTTCATCGGTAAACCGTGAGTCTTCCGTGAATTCTGCCCAGTACATCATCACCGACGTGAGATCGGGCGCGTTTATACTAAAGGTTCGATGAGTTATGACGACTTGCAGCTCACTTTAATTTTACATGTACGCTGTGAATGTTCATTGTTTAGAAAATCATTGCTTTAGAAAACATCTGGCGTCTTTCGTTAAGCAGCTGGCGTCTTTTCGTTTTGCTTTAGAAACATCTGGCGTTCTTTCGTTTTGCTTTTACAAAACATCTGGCGTCTTTCGTTGGTTTATTTCATCAATCAACGGCGTTTTGAACAAAATTTTTATTGTTTAATCACGCACAGGAGAAATCTCACCAGGCACTACCTTGGAGGTAAACAATGGCTGCTAATGGGAATGAGAGACCGAAGAAGTCGGCTTTTAGCCAACACTTACACTTCTACTTCTACTAACGTTTCCTACTGGAACATGCCAATGGCTGTTAATGGGGAATGAGAGACTGAAGAATTCGGCTTTTAGTTAACGCGCACGCTGCGAATTTTTTATTGTTCACAACGCACAGGAAAAATCTCCCACCGGCACCACCTTGGAGGTCAAGATCTGGTACTAGCGTTACGACTGGTTACGCACTATGACTACCAAGGGTCGGTTTCTTCGTATACCTCCCATACGACGCGAAATTCAAACGCTCCGCCGACGCAAGTGCCGACAGCGCCGAGAGCGCTATTGAGTTACGCCCCTTGCAGAAGGCCGCCAAGCTCAAAGGGCGATGACGTAGCGATTACGTTGCTTACGTCGTCAGGGCAACAGTAACAACAGCCGCTCGCCTCCACCCCTCTTTCTCCTTCTCCGCGCGCCGTTTTCTTTCTCTTTTTGTTTGTGCGCTTGCTTTTCCTCCTCTCCCATGCCGCGCACCGTTTTTTATTTTGTACGCTTGCTTTTTCTCCTCTCCTATGCCCCGCGCCGGGATTTTTTTTTTTTTTTTCGCGAGCGCTCGCGCGCGTGCTGTGCTTGGCCGCGCATTCGCGTTTGCCCGCATCCAGCATGTGCTAGAGCATAAAGGATGAATCCACCTAAAACATTTCTGTTACCTCTTTTTATTGTTCTGTTTCCGAAACTTAAGATTTGCATGTAATGGGGCACGATACAAGTTCAGGAGAAGAACAGAAGGGAAGAATTCACAGTGTGTGCATGACTAAACACAAAAGTTCAGTGTAAAATTTAGAAATTAAAAAATCGAACACATTGAAAAGTGTACGCCCTTTGACGTACACACATATAAGAAACACGATTTTCATTTGGTGCAATACCGAGCAAAGTGCAGAGGAGCCTCTGATGAGAGGTAATCATGTAGTTTAAAGAAACGTCAGTGCATGACAAAAACATAACGAAGCGCAAAATATTAAATATGAAATAATATTGCAATGATTTACTTATTAACCGTTGAAATGATACGAAACACAAAACAACCACTTACATATTTGCTCAGATTTTGCACAAACATAGGCGTGCGCACAGGGGGGGCAGGGGGGGGGGGGCTAATAATCTAAGAGGGAGGGCGCAAAATCTGCCCCGTACATTGACCCTTCTAGTCGCCTAAGAGGGGGGGGGGGGCGAAATCTGCCTCATGCATGGACTTAGTAGGGGGGGGGGGGGGCGCTGCGATGAACCCTTGCCCCCCCCCCCCCCCCCCAATGTGGAACCCTGCGCACGCCTATGTGCACAAATATACATGAAATGCTGGACACCTTCAACAGATAAACAAAATGAAAAAGATAAGATTTAGCACAGTAAGTAGTACATTGCGCTAGAAAGAGCAAGACACAATATATGATTTTTGAAAACTACTTGAAAGTTAGTTGGTGGCAACGGGATGCAGGCCATGGTCAGTTTATGCAGCAGCACATGACATTCGACGAAAAGCGTATTACTCAACGACCAGGTGAAATAAGCCTATACGCAGCTTTTCTTTCACCGCGAATACAATGCCTAGCTGAATATAACGCCACTGAAGGGAGGACGTGATGTTGGGTACACTGAGCACTTCATTGTGATAAACAAAAACAGTAAAATTCTGCATATAGGACATCTCTCATGCCTACACATGAATCCTTAGAGCGGTTTTTCCATAGGTAATAACAGCGACAATATATAAACACACAAACTACTTCTTCAGCCGTAAGTACATAGCATATTCACGCACCGAGAAGAGGCACTGGGGGCAGGATAGAAAGGTGGTCCACTTGAGTTGCGGATCGAGACTTCGCAGAGAGCTTATTCTACAGCTGTTAATCCCTCCTTGGGCGAAGGCATCAGTTCTTGCCTTCTCGAATACTCCGAAAACGTTTCCGTCCTGAAATAAAGCAATTGAAAACTATTAATTCTAATGATACAAATTACGCAGTCGCATGAGGCAAACGTAGTTTCGTCGTCTCGGCTCAGTGTAAGCTTTGATACATTAGGCAGTTTTAGAATAGCGTACGCTATGTTAGCGTTTGCGGCTCGCTATTTCCGTCACTACGGGAGCCCGCAAGCGGTTAGCGTACGACGCATGCACAGTTGCTTGAAAAGCCAACGCAAACCTTTTCGTACGCTATTCTAAAACTGCCTATTGAGTCTCAGCAACGCGTATTTAAACGATGGCGAGTGATAAACAGGCAAAAAAAGTCACAGTTTCGCCGCAAGGGCGAAGCAATGAATGCGATAGCAAGGAACTAATGCTATACGAAGTGAGGCTCGCCAATGGATACTCTCAGTTTGAACAGCGCTTCTGTTGCAAAGGCGGCCGAAGCAGCGAAGGAAACTAGCATGCTTCAAGTGTCGAGCTGTGACACTTGATAGTTCGCGCTCATCTTCTGTTTGTTCGTTTAGCGGCGTCCCTGAGCTCGAGTGACATTCGTACGCGCCGTAACATGAGCGCGGACATCACGGTGAAAGCGTGAAACATTCCTCCACCCCGCGCCACGAGAAAACCGCGCGAGCAGACAGCGGAAGGGCAAGCTTCTCC
The DNA here is from genome assembly GCF_013339695.2 of Rhipicephalus sanguineus. Taxonomy (NCBI): domain Eukaryota; kingdom Metazoa; phylum Arthropoda; class Arachnida; order Ixodida; family Ixodidae; genus Rhipicephalus; species Rhipicephalus sanguineus. The sequence continues at coordinate 19,917,523 of NC_051183.1, read as the reverse complement.
CATGCGCAAATATAAGAAGAAGCGAGCGAGCTCGCCGACGACTTTTAAATGCACCCGTCGGGCTCCTAGCGCCACCTCGCTGGTAATGAAGAAACGCTTATTATCGCCATCTGTCTCTGAGTCCGTCCAGCGCTAAATGGTGTGTATATAACGCTCGCCGTTAGCTACGTGGAGGATCTGCGTTTCGTGGCGTAGTGGATAGCGCCGCTCGCTGCGGAGCAAGAAGTCCCTGGTTCGATTCCGCGCTTCGGAAGCATTTTCTGAGTTATTTTTCTTTGGGGCCTTTATATATATATACATACTGATACATATACGGTGCATGACGGCGGCGACGGCGACGGCGACGGCAAAATCCAGCCGAGACTGTCCATATAATTGCTATCGCAATAACAGCAAAACGCACTTCCATCACGCAGTTCTGTCATAGACGCAAAAGTTAAACTATGAGTCTCAAGTGCTGTAATTTTATTCCTTCTAGGAACAGCGATATTAACTGCAACATCGTGCTTTTCACGATTCAGCCGTAATAAAAAAACAATGACTGTGTTGTCCAACTGCGATTCGTAAATGTGTGGCTGCGAACGCAAGCCGCATGCTCACGTTTAGTTTTTCGGAACCTCGAAGAATCTTGCGGAACTCGGCCGGTCTTGAAGTACCCGAGCACCGTTGCATGATGTACGACTGGTGCGTGCCGTTAACCACCACGGCGGCAAGAGCGCACAACACGCAAACACCACAAAAACTCCACACGCCAGCCAAAGCTCGCTTCATGTAACGGAACATCACGAAACTTTATGTCAAGTCCAGCGACTAGGACGGGCTCCTGTACGGCGGCGACGGAGCACGGCTGACGTAACGACCACTCCGATAAGTCTCAAGAGCGAACAATGACCCGCCAACCACAACGGGAGACATGCAGGTGTCCGCCAAGCATAGCCTGCCTGCACGGCCAGCCTGGTGCCCGCTCTCAACACTCGCTTCGTGCTACAACGGAACTTTCGAGGAATTCAAAACTAGCGTCGCGGCGCGCGCACGCGCGCGGCCTCCGCGGGGCGCACGGCTTTGCCGGCACGGCGGCAGGCTGCCATTGGCTGCTTTAATTTTGAATCTCCATGAACACTAGCGCCAATTTCACCTTCAGTTACGGCCCCTTTTAAAAGGCCGCCGAACTAGCAATTTATTCAAGTTGGTGTCGGTGACGTAATCATGACGTAATTCTTTGGGACGCCGGAGCGGCAGTGTTTCCGGGTATTATGACTACTACGACTACGAGGGACGAACGGGTGCCGCCTTAAGAAGCTTCGCCCCTAAAAGAGAACACTTTCTATGAACGGTTCATTCAATTTCGTGGTAGATGATTAAAAGCCGTCTCTAGGAGAACGTGTAAAGCGAGCATGGAGGACTGCGTGCATGAGGAAAGTGTAGAGCGCGAAACTTTAGATCCTAACTCGCGTTTCGGTGGTCACCGTGTGTGCCTTCCAGACGCTAACGTTTCGGTGGTCGCCGTAGCGCCTTTCCAGACGCTAACGTGCGGCGCAAAAGAAAAAAAAATTAACACCATCTTTCCAAAGGGAACCCTGATGGGATGCGAAGCAGCAGCGTTGCGCACGGGTGGCGTCACGGGGTGAACGGCGCTAACGCGGGTGCTGCGGTGAGCGCTGGAAGATTCCTTTGAAGCGATGGCTGGCGTAGGTCGTTTCTACAGAGTGGACACGGCCTTGGACCGGAGCTGGCGCGCGTTTCGCCTTGACTACCGCGGCCTTGTGATCGGTGAAGTGCACGCTGAGAGGTTCCTGCAGACATGTTTCAACGCGTAAGTTAGGTGCGCGTCAGGTTTATTGCGCGTAAACCGACGAGTCGGCGGTGTTGCGAGCGGCGGTCGCGGTAGCGGAGCGAGCGGCGGTAGCGGCAGGTGTTGCGGGCGAACGGACGAGGCGGCAGCTGCGGGCGCTGCGGCGAGCGCGCGGCAGGTGAGGGAGAGAGTGACGTCAACGCGCAGCTGCGGCGCGACCTACTTGGCACCGCTCCAACACCTGCGGCGAGGGGAGCGCGTTGCGGCGCGTTCGTACGGACGCACGGAGGGTCAGCGTTACACAGGCTAGTCAAAGAGCTGCTGCGCATCTAAAAGATCTCGCGATGTGCGAAGCGTGTACGCAAGGTAGTTTCAGCTCCACGGACTTGAAATCTGGGGAGGTGCGTAGCATGCATTGTTTTGAGATATCTTTGATGGCGCACTAGTGGCGCCAAGCGTGAAACCGGACATGCAGGGAAGGTTGTTTCCACTCCACTAACGTCGTCGTAAATCTGCGTCGGAATGCAGCTTTGCCTAAGGTTCTTCTTTTACAGCGAAAGCTCTTATGAGATCACAAGGGTGAATTTTGGCGCCGTAGTTATCCGCCGCCGCCGCCGCTGGGATCCGTAACCACTATCGCTCGCAATAAGGGAAAAAAGATGAAATAAGAAAAAATATCTGGGATGGAACGAGGTTCGAACCTGGGCCCTCCACGTGAGAGCCTAGAGTTCTACCTCAGAGCCATGCCGGTGCTTGAACATGCTTTGCAAAAAGACCCTTTCCAGGCTTGATATCGGGAAGGAACCACATTAACATGTGTAATGTAGTGTGGTAGAAGAGTAAAATAACAACCAGGAGTCACACAACGCGAATTCTGTAACCAGGCGTGACACTACGCAAATTGCGCAACGAGAGGGTTGTTGAATGCCTCCAACCCATTACAAAGGGATCTGCCATTAATTCTTGATCGTCATCAGTCACAGCATCAACAAAGTGAACATAATGTCTTACAGGTATTTAGCGTGTACCACGGTTCTCCGCAAAATGACGAAAAATTGCGTGGTGGCTGCTTCCCTTCTTCACGAAAATTATGATGATTTATAGCGTTGTGGGTTCCTCGCAGTGCACTTCTACTGGTTGCCAAGGAAGCCCATAAGGCTCCCGTGATTCATTTCCTCAGGCTCTCAATAAAGTTAATTCGCTCTCTGTCTCTCTCTTTCGCACGTTGACTTATGTTGTAAAGTGTGGCGGGAGAGTTCAATAACGACAGGGCGGCGTCATACAATGCGAATTACGTAACTAGTGGGTCTTTTAAATCTTCCAACCCATTAAAAAGGTCTCAGCCATAATTCTTCATCGCCATGAACCGTCGCGTCAACAAAGCCCAGGCAGCACACAACGTCGGGCCGATATTGGTTTTACGGCGGCTATGCGCGGCCCCACCTCGGGCCAGCATTGCCAGCCTGGTGCCGGTACCGGCGGAGCCGTTGACTTTTGTCGGCAAAACTGGGCCGACTTTGCCGCCTTTCAGCCGATGTTGGGCTTTCACCGGCAACATAGGGCCGAGTTTTCCGGCGTTCTGCCCTCTTTCCGCCGATATCGGCTTAGCCGATTTCTTTCACCGGCAACATTGGGCCGAGTTTGCCGGCGCTTTGCTGTTCTTCCGCCGATATCGGCTTAGCCGGTTGCTTTCACCGGCAACATTGTGCCGAGTTAGCCGCCGTTTTGCCGTACTTTCACCGACATCGGCCGAGCCGATGGTTCTCATCGGCAACATTGGGCCGAGCATGCCGTCATTCTGCCGTGCTTCAGCTGACATCGGCGGAGCCGATGGCTTATCGACGATGTTGGAACTTTCTTGTCTCTCTTCAGACAGTTATACATGCCCTGTTGAGAACGTCCTCCTACGTCGCGGCGCTCCAAAAGTCCTCGTCACCGACAGAGGTACGGCTTTTACGGCAGAGCTAACGCAAACCATCTTGAAATAGAGCCACACAAGTCACCGACGGACAGCACCCGCAGGCGAATGGCCTCACCGAGCGGCTAAATGAAACCCTCGCCGACATGCTGGCAATGTACTGTACGTCGAACACATGACATGGGACGCCATAATATCTTCCGCAGATAACATGAAGTTAACACGGCAGTGTAAGAAACGGCGCACATATGACGCCGTTCAAACTAGTTCACGGAATCTCCTCAACAACGCTGGACGCCGTGTTGCCAGCCGTCAGTGACCAGAATTACCTGACGTTGCGCTCTACCTTCAGCCCGCCGAAGAAGCCCGGCAGCTCGCCCGCCTAGGATACAATCGTAATGCAATAGAGCATTAGGCGCTTGAATATTTGTAGCTTAAGCTGCAGAATGCCGCTGCATGGATTGCTGTACCAGCACAAATAACAAAGTTCAAATATTGTACCGTGCTAATGCCGCACGTACTACTCGGGGTGCGAAGTATCGCCGACTGAGTAGCTTGCATTCTCTGATTAGTTTCTGCTATGACAATGACTAACAACTATCACTAGCACAGTCACTTTTCTACCAAAAAAGGTGGTCTTTAGAAGAATAACTGACTAAAATTAGATGGCCACTACGTTGACCAGTTGTTCAACGCTATCAAAAAATGTTGAAACGTTATAACACATACCATTATCTTCATGGGCCAAATTCGAAGTACTTCTGTTTTGTAAATGTTTTTGCCACTGGTCGGCCGACTTCACTAATGTATCCAGCATCAAAATTCACCCAAACATTCCCGCACGAATGCTTTTAGCGGAAGAAGTTTTATGTGAATACTAATTCTGTGCATAAATCGAGCCTGTCATCATATTTATAGCGCTATATCCTTTCAGCCGCTGAATGTGTGGCGCGAGCGCTCATATACACGGACAGTTTCCGATCTCTGTGTTTACACATATTTACTCACGCGCGTGTTTGGGTCAAGCGTAACAAGCGCATTTGCTTCAGTGATGTCACATAATTTTACTTTAGGAAAATAGTAAAAAGCTCAGCAAGGCGTGTTGCTGAGCTAGTTGGTTCAGTACTTGAGAAAAATAGGTATGGTGCAAAAAAGACCGGGCGAAGTGAAGACACGTTTTGTCGTTTGAATGTTTCCAAATCAACTAGCCCGCTGACCATCTTTAACGAACTGACAAACACGTGTTTGCCACGTGTTTGTCAGTTCGCATTTGCACTTCGTTGCCGTCCATTTTGTGACATGCATATCTTTTTCAAGTAAAAATCTCGCTCAACGATTGCTTTCCACGTGCTTTGAGAAACAGTCGCATAAAGTTATTATTATGGCACGTGAAATGCGATGAAAAATGCGGCTCCAACGTGGTGTACGCAAAGTTTTCATGCAGCGATATGTGGCAACAAGTGATGCATTGAAAATTCGACGAACGCCTTTCTCAAACGGCATGCCCATAGACATGCTGGGGGGATCGCACACCATTGTGGTAGGCTGAGCCGTGCTTTCGAGAAGGGAGAATTCGATTTTTTTTTTCGTTTTCTTCAACCTCTACCCCCCCCCCCCTCCCTCCCTGCCCCTCGTTCAGCGTCATTGTCGTGAAACTCGCTTGACCATGCAGGGTAGGGTGGCCGTCCCGACGGAGGGACAATCGTAGCTGCGGGAGCAGGTTTTTTTCACTCCGACGAGCAGAATTCAAGAAGTGCGGTGTGTGGACATGTGTGGTGGAAAGTCAAAATCGTGCACGAGACGGATACGCGGCAGGATTCCGGCATTGTTTTCGGCAGAGATCACCGCAGCGAGAAACCAGTGGCCCCCTGCTTCCATGTTGAACTCGCTCACCTCATATAAGGCCACGTGTTCACTACTGTTACGTGTCATCAGATTTTTGTTCTCTTCTTATCGCGTATTTTCTGTTGACCATCGTGTTTTGTGTATTCTGATATGGTGCGCTTGCATTTTTTATTCGCTCGTGTTTTTAGCGATCCAACGGGCACACGTGAGTGGTTTTTATGCACGATTCCTTTCTGTTACAATCTTACCTTTAGATTAGGAATGCGTGCGTGTCTATCTTGTTTAGATGTAGAGTTCATGGGATCTTGTGGTACCGCTCGCAATGTTTTTCGCGTCGCGTGCAGCAGTTTATCCATCTTTTTGTCCCTTAAGTTATCACTGAAAAAATTGCAATTTTCGCTTAGAGGATAACGCTAATTTAATTGCCAGTCATGTGTTCCCGAATGCCTAACGTTCCTTGGTGAACTTAATAAACGTGGGGGGGGGGTGATCCTCTGCTCGTAATTAGCCCACGCTTATGCACAATCTTCTAGTCTAGTTGCCACTCTTAATCTCGCTTTTTCGGCAAGCCGCCTAACATTATCTTTCTTTTCTTCGGGTCTGTCTTTAATTCTACTTTAATACTGCCTTCGTTTACATCTCCAGAATTTTTTTCGTGATTCGGCACCGTCGTTACTGAAAAGCGCGATATCGTCCGCAAAACGCAAGTAGCTAAGATATTCTTCGTTAATCCTTATTCCTATTTTTGCCCGTTCTAGTTCTTTCAATATTTATAGTGAATGTGCCGCGCATAGCGTTGAAGAGATTGTAACTCTTCGCATAGGCGTGCGCATAGTGGGGCAGGGGGGTGGCCGGCCCCCGTAGTCACCTAAGAAGAGGCGGGCGCAAGGTCTGCCAAACACATTGACCTAATAGGGAGGGGGGGGAGGGGCGCCGCGATGAACTTTCGCCCCCCCTCCCGCCCCTCTGAAGGGGAACCCTGCTCATGCCTATGATTTTGCGCCTCACCCCATTCTCGATTAGGATTGTCTTGCTTTTTTTGAGGAATACGGTGGCTGTGGGGTTGTTTTAGATGTTGGCTACAATATCTGTAGATGTTTAGATATTCGTTTATGGCATAATTATTCCGGAACTGCTGGCGTGTGTTCATATCTGTGAATAAATTTGTGTTTATCACCTTGCAAATGTGTTGCTCCTTAATTTCTCAGACGCATGCGTAGTTGTTGCAGCAGGCCTTTCATCAATTTAGTTGTGTTAGAAACAATATTGACTTTCGTTCTCGGCCTTGCACGGTTCGACAGAATTGTGGGTCTTAACCGCACATTAAGACATCAGTGGAGCAGTCGTTCTAATTAGAAAGCATTTTTCGAATACGGCACCAATGGTAGTCGATGAATGCCGTTGGGCCGCGAATAGTCTATTTTAGCGCTGCTGACTTACAATACAGTAACCACAGTAATACCAAACTGCCGTGGTTGGCACGCAGCCATTTTACTTTATAACACATGTATCAGCCAGCCTGATCAAGTTACTTTACGCATCGAGCAACTACCGCTGGTGTCCCCATATAAACTAGCTACGTGCAGACCACGACGGTACAGTACTTAACGCACGGTAAGCCACCACTACTAAAACATAATAACGGGTGTAAACGGTCACGCCGGCGGCTACCCGACGTCGGCGGGGCCGACACCACGCCAGCATTGGCTAGCATACCTAGGGTAATGACGGCTTGCAATCATCGGCTGAATAACGGCAGGCCCGTCTCGGACCGACGCTGGCTAGCCTACGTCGGCCCGAAGCCGGCAAGCCCGCATCGGCCCGAAGCCGGCAGGCCCACATCGGCCCAACGGCGGCTAGCCGACGTCGGGCCGATGCGGGTGAAAGTAGTGCGAGCGTGATTTGCCCATGTGGGGCCAATATTGCTGCCGTCATTTGCCGACGTTGGGCCAAGATCGGTCCAATGGCGGCGTGCTGCCTGGGAGTGCACATGATGCCTTACATATGGTACATCGCTTCTCCGCAGAATGACGAATAATGTGGTGGGGTGCTTCCCAATTTCACAAAAATTATGATTTGTGGCGTAGTGGGTACGTTGCTAGTGTACTTGTATTAGTAGCCACAAGAAAGTTTATAACGGGCTCTAGAAATGCCGCTCTTCCTGCTTTCGCTGTGACTGTGCTGCGCTATCCGCGCAGGCCTGGCGTCTTTTTCTTCTTTTCCTCTTCTGCTCCCCTACATGCACGGTTTGAGTTCCCTACGGCATTTAGAGTATGGTATTGCAGCTCCACAAACTTCGTCGGCTAGTTGTTCGGCTAACTGTTGATTTCTTCATTTTTATTGGGCTGGTGGCGAGTAGTGGGAATTATCCAATTTTCGTGGCCCATACCCGTTTTATCATGCACATTTCTTTTTTGCTAAGGCTATGTATTGATAGTCCCCCGCCCCCCTCCGAAAGCTTTCTGCGCCTAACGTGGTTCTGCACTGCCTCCAAAATCGAAGGCATTCCGAGGTTTCTGCACCTAGCAATGATCTGCACAGAATGCGTCATCGATCCGCCTTCGACAAAGCCACGATGTCACGTGATGATGTCACCATGTGACGTCACCTGGTGTGACGTCATAATGACGCACCAATTTTGGCAATCACGTGATGATGACTTTTTAATCACTCGTGTTTCTGCCAACGCCGCGGGACGCCGACGCCGATGGTCAATTTACGCGTTTCGTGAGGCTTCTAAGGCTTTCGCCTTCAAACCCACAGGGTCACTTTTGCATTTAAGACGGCTGGGCGGAAGCCACCTTTATTTCCTTTTTCATGCCAGTCTATTGTATTGCTATCTCCGCGCACTAAAGCCTTCGGGCATCTAGCGTGATCTTGTACTGTCTGCGTGATCGGAGGCATGTCTGCATCTTACGTGCCTCCGGGATTGACCCATCGAACCAAGAAAAGATGTCTTGTGATGACAGCATCACGTGACGTCACGTTGCGTGACGTCACTATGGCGTCACTGATGATGACGGTACAGTGATGATGACGACACAAAAACGAAATATGATACAATTTGATGATGACGGTATCGCAAATTGTGGCGATCCGTGATGATATTATGACGTGATATGGTGCCGTCATCATATGATGATTTTTTGAATCGTTCGTGTTGACGCCGGCCCTCACATTTCGTGTTTCTTGAGGCACGTGAGGTTTTCGCCTAATGAGAATATCAGGTCGGAGCAACAACCACATTCCGCCGTATGGCTCCATTACCGTCTTGTCATCCACAACTCCAGCATCATTTTTCTTCGTCTTCACTACGGTCACCGTAAACATGGGACGAGGTGAAGTACTTGCGAAAAAGTATCGACGGCGCGATGGCTTTCCCGCGTAAGAGAGCGTCGGAGATGGCGTCAAAGGAGCCTCGCACTAACAAGCACGTGTTGTCGCGATGGCGGGATACAAACACAGAAGGAGTAACGTGAACAATATAGATCTAGCTTCCATTCGCAAGGTTCGTAATCCCTCTTGATGCGAGGAGCGGGACCTCATGCACGAACATCTAACACGAGGCACAAGATCTGCAAGCGTTCTCTATTCCAGGCAACGTGACGCCATAGAAGTCGTATGGAGGAATGCCGAAAGTGTCTAAACAGCAGCCGCAGAAGCAGATCATGGCACATGCTAGTGCAACTGTCACGCGGATGTCAAGTCAAAGAAGGCAGCCATCTTTGTTTTCTTCTTCCTTCCTTTCTTTCTTTTTTAAGGCGCAAATTTCAGATGACTCTCAAAACGCGAAAATAGACCGTGGGGGTCGGTGCCGCCGGCGTCGACACAAGCGATGCAAAGAATCATCATCACGCCATGACGTCAACATATGAAGTCGTCGCGACGTCAGAGATCCCCAAAGTTTGTGGTGTCACCATGGCGCCCCATCATTATGAAATGTGAAGCAGGAGAGAGTATTTCGGAATGCGATGGAAAGAAATAAAGACAGAAAGAAAGAAAAAAACGAAAGAAAGATTTAAATAAATAAAATAAAGACAGAAATAATTAAAGAAACAAAGCAAGAAACAACGAAAGAAATTAAGAACGACACGAAGAAAGAAAGACAGAAAGAAAGAAATGAATGAAGAAAGAAATACACAAAGAAAAAATTAAGAACGAAAAAATAAAGACAGGAAGAAAGAAAAAAAGAAAGAAGGAAAGAAAGAAAGAAGGAGAGTAAGAAGGAAAGAAAAGCAGAAAGAAAGAAAGGCAGGAAGCAAGTATGAACGAAGAAAGAAAGAAATACAGAAAGAAAGGAAGGATGGAAGACAGAAATAAATGAAGAAAGAAGGAAAGAAAGACAGACAGACAGAAAGAAAGAAAGAAAGAAAGAAAGAAAGAAAGAAAGAAAGAAAGAAAGAAAGAAAGAAAGAAAGAAAGAAAGAAAGCAGGCACGCACGTGCCAGCTTTCCTTGCCCCCGTTTTCCGGGGGAAAGCAAATAACAATAGCAGCAAATAATAACAGGCACTTCTTGCAACAATAAAACTGCGCTGAAGCATTGTCAGGAGAGTGAACAAAAACATGAGCGGTTAGTAATCTCAAAATTCCTTTAGTCCATGAGCTCCGCTCTGGTTAGCCTATCACGAACAAGCTAGTACGTGTAGTAACCAGTGCGGCCAGTAGGTGCGCTTTTTCGCGACAGCAGTTTCCTGCACACCCACGTTTGCAGAATGTGAATGTATAAGAAGCACGAAAATTCGTTGTACCCGTGGCACGAGACAAATACACAAAGAGAACACTTTCTATGAAGGGTTCGTTGAATTTCGTAATAAATGAATAAAAGCCGTCTCTAGGAGAACGTGAAAGGCCAACATGGAGGACGGCACGCATTAGGAAAAGGTAGAGCGCGAAAATTTAATTCCAAACTCGCGTTACGGTGGTCTCCGTGTGTGGCTTCCGAGGGGCCTTTCCAGACGCTGACGTACGGTGATAAAAAAAAGAAAAAAAACCAGGGAGGTGCGAGGCATGTAGGCAAGGGTATTTCAGCTCCACTGACGTGAAACCCGGGGACGCGCGAAGCAGGCAGCGTTTTGAGATAGATTTCTTTGTTGAGGCACTAGTGGTGACATGTCTGAAACCGGGCACGCAGGAAACGGCGTTTCCGCGCCACTAATGTCGTTGAAAAAGTGCGTCGGAATGAAGGTTACCCGAAGGTGCTTCTTCGCTTTCTTCCCTTTCTGCTCCTTCTTCCTTTTCGCCGTCTTATTCTTCTTCTTGTAGTTCTTTTTCTTCTTCTCTTTCACTTTTTCCCCTACATTCCCTGTTTGAGTTTTCTGCGGCATTAGGGAAGGGTGTTTCATAACCTCGTCGGCCATTTGTTGGGCTAACTGTTGCCTTCTTCATGTTTAGTGGACCGGTGTCGAGTAGTGGAATTTACCCATTTTTTGTGGTGAATACCCGTTTTATTCTCCCTGCAGCCAGGCCGAGCCTCGACCAATGGATAAGCCAGATCAGGGAGGACGTCAGGAGTACCACCAAGAAGATCAGCACCGACCTTCCGGTTTAGAAGATTGACAGCCGCCTGGCCCACCTGCTCGAGGCCAAGCAGTCGCTTCTTGCCCGCTGGAAAGGCCAGCGCCTAAACCGCAGGTTGCGCAAGAAGATCTCGGAACTGAACAAGACCATCGAGGAGCACTGCCGCGTCCTCGCTAAGCAGCAGTGGGACGAGGTGTGCAACTCGGTGGACGGCCAGATGCGCAATGGCAAGACATGGAACCTGCTCAAGCACCTGCTCGACGAGACTAACACCAGGACCAACCAGCGGCACCTGCTGCGCGGGCTATGCATGGGCGAAGCAGTCCTCTTCCGAAGAGGAGGTCATGAAGCAGCTGGTGCAAAAGTACCTCCCTGTCGACTCGAGCCCCGCAACAACGTACCCCGAGTACTCCGGACCGGCCAACCCTGAACTGGACGCCGAGATCTGCAACGAAGAGGTTCGCCGGGCCTCCACGAGCTCAATGGAAGGTCCGCCGCAGGCCCTGATGGCATAACGAACAAGATCCTGCGCAACCTGGACGTACCCGTCGATCGACTACCTAACCGAAGTCATCAATGAGGCTTGGAAGGTCGGCGAGGTCCCCGATGCGTGGAAGCTCGCACACACCGTGCTCATCCCCAAGCCCGGCAAGCCACCCAACCTGGACAACCTGCGCCCCATTTCGCTCACGTCCTGCGTGGGCAAGGTGGCCGAGCACGTGGTGCTCAACAGGCTGACCCGGTACTTGGAGGACAATGGGCTCTACCCGCAACACCATGATCGGTTTTCGCGCCAAGCTCTCGACGCAAGACGCTATGAAGCTGCTCAAGCACCAAGTCATCGACCGCAACACTCGAGACACGCGGGCCATTCTCGGGCTAGACCTGGAGAAAGCATTCGACAATGTTGCCCACTCTTTCGTGTTGCGGTCGATCGCCGAGCTCGGCCTGGGAGCCAGATTCTACGAGTACACCAAATCGTTCCTGACCCGCAGGAAAGCCACCCTCAGGGCGGGAGACCTGGTCTCCGAAGAGATCGAGCTGGGCTCGCGCGGCACCCCGCAGGGATCGGTGATCTCGCCACCCTGTTCAACCTTGCCATGGTCGGGTTGTCCAAGAGGCTCTCGCGCATCGAGGACATTAACCACACGATTTACGCCGACGATATCACCATTTGGTGCTCGGGCGGCAGCGACGGGCAGGTCGAGCGCGCCCTGCAGGAAGCCATAGACACCACCGAAGATTACCTCCGCCCCACGGGCCTGAGGTGTTCCCCAGGCAAGTCCGAGCTCCTCCTCTACCAACCCACTAGGCGGGGACCCAAGCCCAAGGGCTGGAAACCGATCGCGGAGAGTGAGATCAAGCTCCTCACCGGAGACGGCGCCGCAATACCCAGAGTCGACTCCATTCGGGTCCTTGGCATGACCATCGCGTCCAACGGTTCCAACGCCAAGACTATACTCAAGCTTGCAACTAAGACGGATAACGCGGTTCGGCTGGTCCGGCGGGTGGCCAACCGTCATCACGGCCTCAAGGAAGACAACCTCATCCGCCTGGTCAACGCCTTCGTGCTCTGCCACTTTTCGTATGTCGCGGCCATGCACAACTGGCCGCGTGCCGAGCGCGACAAGCTCAACGTCCTGCTCAGGAAGATCACCAAACGGGCCCTCGGTATCCCGATCAGGACACGCACCGAGCGCCTACTGCAGCTCGGAGTACACAATACGTTGGAGGAGATTGCCGAAGCGCAGGAGCGAGCCCAGATCGCGCGCCTTTCGACCTCCCAGGCCGGTAGGCATATACTGCGAGAGCTCGGCCACTCCCCGGCCGAAGTGAAGGAGAAGATGAGGCAGCTGCCCCGCGAGATTCGCGACCTCATTACCGTGGCACCGATCCCGAGGAATGTCCATCCCGAGCACAACCGCGGTAGGCGACGGGCCAGAGCCGCCGCTATTCTCAAGCAGATCCGCAGCGAGGAACGCAGCGTCAGCTTCGTCGACGCGGCAGCCTACCGCGGGGAGCCGCGCCTTTTCCGCGGTTGTCGTCGACTCCAAACAGCAAATCACCAACTGCGCATCGGTCCGCACCGACGACCCGGCAATTGCCGGGCGAGTGGCCATCGCCCTGGCTATCCTGGACGGCGAAAGGGATGTCATCTATAGCGACTCGAGGTCGGCTATCAGAGCTTTTGAGAGCGGCGTCGTCTCCGAGAAAGCCCTGCGCGTGCTCCGGAGTGGCCGCCGAGACGGTATAAAGGACCACGTACTTATATGGTTTCCCGCACACGTTGGACAGGTCAAGGGTGCTCCCCCCAACCTCAACGAGTCGGCCCACGAGACCGCGCGCGCGCTGACCGACCGCGCCGGTTCCGGGCAACGGCTTGGTAACAACGAGGTTGCGGAGAACAGAGACGCGCCTGCCACATACAACGAAATAACGAAACATTTTTTTACCTCGCGCGAAGAGTGTACCCACTCCCTCACCCCAAACTTAATAGGCCTCAGGCCCTTACGCTCAGACTACTGCAGACGGAGACGTACCTTAATCCGAGCTCCTTACACGCCATTTATCCCGAGGTATTCCCCAGTGACGCTTGCCCCGCATGCGGAGACGTAGCCACGCTAGCGCATATGCTCTGGGAGTGCAAGGCAACGCACACTAACCCCGATACTGCTTCGGCCAGGTGGGAGGCGGCCCTCCACAGCTCCCTCCTGGCTGACCAGCTCTGGGCCGTCCAGCAGGCCCGCGGAGCGGCCGGCAGGCTTGGTCTGACGGTCCCGACGTGGGAGTCGCCCGCTGCGCGCTGACGCGCGCCTTGCAGGACCCAAATAAAGTTTTTTCAACCAACCAACCAATACCCGTTTTATGATGAAGCGTGATTACATGACACACCTTGACGAAATTAGACGCCGACAGGCCAAGCCCCTAAGGTGCTTGACACCTAACATCAATGCCGATGCTGCCCATGAACGGCCCTTTTAGTGCAGTCAATGCGGTGATGCGGGCTAGTTGGTTTGAATCACTAGTAGTCATATTTGTAGCGCAAAAAACAGACGTAGACACAAGTAAGGAACACATACACAGGACGGGTGCTAGACATCAACTGATTTATTACTACAGACAACATAAAAAGCCAAAAAACCGTCGGACATGAGCGCATGCGCACCATCACACTCCGAGGTGCTTCCTTATACCTGCATCGATAGCCTTGTCTCGTAAAGAGCTTGACTATCTGAAAGGAAATCTTGCGCATGTAAGGTAGTAACATGTGGTGATGCAGGTATAAGGAAGCACCTCGGAGTGTGATGGTGTGCATGCGCTCATGTCCGACGGTTTTTTGGCTTTTTTATGTTGTCTGTAGTAATAAATCAGTTGATGTCTAGCACCCGTCCTGTGTATGTGTTCCTTACTTGTGTCTACGTCTGGTTTTTGCGCTACAAATATGACTACTAGTGGCCCTTTTAGTGAAGGCCACAACCTACAGTTAAACTCTAAGCCTCCGCATCACTTATTGCGAGCGGAATCTCCAAAAGGACATTCCGCGCGCATTTTAAGGCGAAAGCCTTCGATGGCTGATCAAACACGAAAATTGACCGGCGTCGGCGGCGTCGGCGTCAACACGAGTGATGCAAAAAATATCATCACGTGACGACGTCACCACATGACGTCATCATGACGTAATCCAAAGCCTAAACTTGTGGCGTCATTTAGACATCATCAAGATGTCACATAACATGACGTCATATGACGATGTCAGCATGGCAACGTCGAGTGGTCAAAGGTTGGCCGATCACGGAGGTAGTGTAAAACCAGTTGAGGTGCAGAATGCTTGCAATGCCTCCGATCCTGGAGGCAGTGCAAAACCACGTTAGGTGTAGAAAGCTTTCGGAGGGAAGGAATGAGGATCAATACGGCGACTGAGAAGAAAAAGAAGGTGGCTTTGCCCATCGAGTACTCTTAGGCAAAGGCAAGTACACGTGAGTTTTCTTGTGATGTTTCCGTACTATCCGAAATAACCTATGGCGTATTCACGACAGTGCTAGAACCTCTAATATCATCTCAAGCAAGAGGCAATTCCCCAAGGCATACGACATTTGGACCATGGATTTCGAACTTCTTCCGGCAATTAGATTCGGCGCATGCTGCAGCCGGTGATCACATAGGCCGGGCCTCCGTGCCACATGGGAATCGTGTAGTGACGATGCATGCAAGGGATATCCCTGAAAATGTTCGGATATTGCACATCAACTACGCTACTACATCACCCCCAAATGAGCAGGGAAGAGGCGGTCGCCTTGAGGCCTCCCCAGGCCGCCAAAAATTTGCGCGGCGTTATGATGCACCGTTTCCACCTTGCGCACTTGCCACACTTCTGTTGCTACTGCGGAGTTGCCCACACTTTCCACCGCGTGGTGGTGGAGTGTCCGCCAGACGAAGGCTCAACATGGTGAGGATAGAAAAGGGCTAGAAGTTAGCAACATTGGTTTTACTGTGTCGCACAAACAGGTCGGCCTGATGATGCATTAGCAGCTTCCAAGTTTATTTTATGCTGACGATATTGCCTTATTTGCGCACAGTTCTGATGCTGGCGGACATATGCAAAGGGAAGTTGAAACTCTAGGACTAAGATTTAGTGTAAGAAAACGCTTTAGGGTGATTTACGTTTAGATATGTCCTTTACGTTATTTGATTATCTATTTATTATTTATGCGGGTATTTGATATATGCAGTTCACAAGAGTGTTTTATTTTTTTATTATAGTACTGCTTAAACCTGGCGTATCAGAGCGATATGCTTTGAATGCTAATCGTTATCTGAAGTCTATGTGGGAGCGGGGACCTCTGTCATGCTCATAAACCTTTAGAAGCATGTCTCTTCCAGCATGTTTTCTTTTTTACTGCCTGTTTAGCAATCAGCCGTTTCTGATGCAGCAATGTGACCTTTTGTCGAGATCACGTGCCACTTCATGTCTGCACGTTTCATTGTTTCACGTATGACCGTAATTGTTGTCTGTGGCAAATAAAGTGTCGCACTACTAAGCACGGGGGTGAAGGTCCCATTCCCGGTATAGAGGAAGGAAAAAAGTTAGGAGGGAACACTATGCAACGCAAAAGAAAGAAAGAAAGAAAGAAAGAAGGAAAGAAAGAAAGATAGAAAGAAAGAAAGAAAGAAAAGAAGAAAGAAAGAAAGAAAGAAAGAAAGAAAGAAAGAAAGAAAGAAAGAAAGAAAGAAAGAAAGAAAGAAAGAAAGAAAGAAAGAAAGAAAGAAAGAAAGGAGAGTAGTAGATCACGCACATAGCCCGGTTCTCTATGACCAACAAATGCGTTCGCTGCCTATAGCACGTGCTTCACTATGTAGATGATTTGCTACCATGTACCGTTTGCTCTCTAATCGACATCATAAATTTCCTGTTTCACCACTCGTTGTAGCAGAAAGTAGTTTAATAAAGCCGAGTCACTACATTCGCGAGGACGCATTATTGGGCTGAGTGTTAGATATTATCCGAAAGAATTAGCAGAACCACACACAATAAAACTGGAAGGCTCATGACCCTAGGGGTTATGGATTACAAGAAATATACATAGATACATACAAAATATACACATAAAAATTAGCAGATATTACCATGTAAAAAATCTGAGGGATCTGAGCAGTATAGTGAATTGCATATGTCCCAGAAGAATGAACAATAATTTGTATGCGTTGCAGAAAATCTCAGGGATTTGAGGTGTGTAGAGAAGCATACATTGTACAGAAGGATAAGCAGTAGTACGCATAGTAAAAAGACACAGCTGGGGCTCTAATGTGCAAGACGAAACACACATTGTATGAAAGAATATTAAGAAATATACGTGGTTAAACAGCAAGGCTCCCGACTCAAAAGACTATGAAAACATACACTGTACTAAAGAATTAGAAGAAATATACAGAGTTAAAGAGAATTCCCTAGGGCTATCTGGGGCCTGAAAAAAGTTAGGTTGTTGAAAAGGACTAGAAGAAATGTGCATTCTTCAACAGGAATGCTCAGCGCGCTGGAGTGAAAAAGAAAACATACCATGCACAGAATGATTAGCAGAAATGTACTTTATTAAACAGGAAAGCTGAGCGATCTGAGGTGAAAGAGGAAACTTACATTGTAAAACATATTTATAAGAAATATACATGGTTAAGCAGCTAGGCTGTGGGCTTGCAAGCGCATAAAAATATGCACTGCACAAAAGTATTACAATAAATATAGACACCTAATCAGGGATTCTGGGGGCTTTCAGGCGTAGAATAAAACGTACAAGGTCAAAAAAGGATTAGAAGAAACGTACTTTGCTCCACAGGAAAGCTGAGGGCTCAGATGGGGAAGAGGACAGATGTATTGTATAAAGTAATTAAGACAAATAGACATATTTAAAAGAGAGGCTACATGCTCGCAACTCCCTAAGAAAACCTACACTGTACTAAAAGATTGCAAGAAATATACACTGTTAAACATGAAATCTTCGGGCTTTGAGGCGTATCGGGATGCATCCATAGTAGCAGAGGTGCAAACGAAATGCACTTAGTGAAAGAGAAAAGGTCAAGGCTCCGACGTGTCCGAGCAAATATATTGTTTACAGAAGTGTTAGCAGAAGTATATGAAATTAAACAGCAAAGCTAGAATGTTTGAGGTCTACGAGGAAACATGCATTGTACAAAAGAATTATAACAAATGTGAATTGTTAAACAACAAAGCTATGAGCTTTGAGGCGTGTGAGGAAAATATACATTAAGGAAACGGATTAGCAAAAAATAGACGTAGTTAAGCAACAAGGCCTATTCCTTGGGTGCACCTGATGGCAGAAACATTGTACAAAATGATTAGAAGAAATATACGAAGTAAAACACATTCTGTGTGCTCGAACATTCCTTAGGAATGTTTAACATAAGGAAATACAATGAGAATAAAGAACAATAAAAAAGCGAAAATCCGCGTGCAGGCAAGAAACAGTACTCTGAAACTTGCGGTGAGATAAAATAGCACACTGGCGTCCGCGACAGGACGCGAACTTGTTCGTGGCCGACATCAGAGTCAGCCACGAACAAGTTAGATATCCGCGAAGAGCCGACTAAGGGCAAGATGGTGGAAATGGCGAGCTCAGCGAACTTCTTTCCCGCGCAATATGTGCTTCTCCTTCCAGGCGTTCCCTCACAGTGGGAGCAAGCGCGCCCCCGGCGTGCGCTCCTCATTGAACTCCCATGGGCAGCCTGCGTTCGTTCAATCACCGAGGTGCCGCAGCCGCTGCAGATGCTATCACTGCTGCAACGTGTTCCTTACGACAGACCTTTGTTGCATGATTTCTCGCTTACCAATAGCGCAGCAGGCGAAATTTCTCGATCGGTCTTGCGGTTAGCCTACGTTTCCTGGCTCTCGCACTGTGGTGCTTTCTGAGTTTGTTAAAATCTTGTTCGTTGATGATCCACACACTTTTAAAAGAGAGCGCGTAAAAAAGGTGTCTCTTTGT
>NC_051183.1:19868159-19898857 GCF_013339695.2 Rhipicephalus sanguineus | reverse complement strand
GAAGTCTCGCGCTGATCAGCACGTGGATGTAGGTCCAATTCCGCATGGAGGAAATAAACACTTGGGACGAAATATTGCGCATTTGAAAGAAGAAAGAAAGAAAATAAGAAAGAAAGAAAGAAAGAAAGAAAGAAAGAAAGAAAGAAAGAAAGAAAGAAAGAAAGAAAGAAAGAAAGAAAGGAAAAAGAAAGAGAGAAGTAGTACATCACGCACGCAAACGCCAAGGGTCTCTTTCCCCCATTTTCCCGAGAGCTAAAAGTTGCTGAGTTTTTCTTTCCATTGCCTAAGAGCATCAGGGAATGCAGAATGCTAAAT
Source organism: Rhipicephalus sanguineus (assembly GCF_013339695.2). Taxonomy (NCBI): domain Eukaryota; kingdom Metazoa; phylum Arthropoda; class Arachnida; order Ixodida; family Ixodidae; genus Rhipicephalus; species Rhipicephalus sanguineus. The sequence continues at coordinate 19,898,542 of NC_051183.1, read as the reverse complement.
AACACTTCCCGAGATGTTGCCACGTCATTGGAGGCGCTATGGACGCTTATTTTTTGCGGGTTTTCTGCAACCACTGCTAGTTCGTCTCAACATTTTCCAGGGAAGCCTGAAAGGGTCCTTCAGGCAGAACAGTTGCAGGCCAGGTCTACCACGCCAACCATGACTGTGGCAACATCACCACCACCGCTTTCCATAAATCCTGGAAACAGTGTTTCGCAAGAGTCAATAGAGGTTCCCGTTAGAAGCACAGAATGCAACCATTGGTGTTGCTATATATAAACCTGCGCGAGTGGTTACGGGTGAATTTGCATTTTGCGATGTTGTAAGCGCGCAACGAAGAGGCAACACGGGGCGCAGCGACAACAGATACTCATGATCGTGTCGCCATCATCGTAATAAAATAAGAATATAGACATTTTAGGATGGCAAGCACAACATCAATAGTGGTGCTCTTGTATTACCGTCCATCTTTTGTGTCGACAATATCGCCACTGGGACGAGCACCGAATTTAAGAGGCAAGCGAGGAGTCTAACACAGGATTCGAAAGTTAGAATACTTGCTACGGAATATGCTCAGCGCAGCGCGAAGACATCAACACGAAGAAAGAGAGTATATGATGATCCCCTTGTTCCTGGCGAAGTATCGCTCCAGGTACCACCTTGAAAAAAAAAAAGCATTTTCACAAGATCAGTTGAGAAAAAACAGCATTCCCAGTTGTGTTTCTTGGCTCATAAAAAAAGACCGCGAGAAAGGTGAATGGGAAGAATTGAAAACATGCGTCTTTACGTTATGGCGGACAGCGATTAAACAGGCTTATCAACTGCACAAGTAGATAAGGCCACAGCTCTCAATAAGACGCAAGAGGCAAGCAATAGGATAAAGGAATGGTTCTCAAGTGGGGGCCGCGGACCCCAGGGGTTCCGCGAGGTCATATTTGGGGGTCCGCTAAACCCATTCTCGAAAAAACATCTCCCCGAAGGGAACGCTGATGGGATGCGAAGCAGCAGCGTTGCGCACGGGTGGCGTCACGGGTTGAACGGCGCTAACGCAGGTGCTGTGGTGAGCGCTGGAAGATTCGTTTGAAGCGAAACTTGGTGTAGCGTTTACTGGTGTAAACGCTTGTTTGAAACGCGGACACGGGAGGCGAGCGGGCGTCGGAGCCGGCAGCTCCGGCGCTCCGGCAGGTGAGGGAGAGAGTGACGTACGCGCGCACCTGCGAGGGAAGCGTGCGAGGGGTGCGTGACTTCAACGCCCAGCTGCGGCGTGACCTACTTGGCACTAAAGTAAGTATAGGGGCTTTACTTGGCACCACTCCAACACCTGCGCCGAGGGAAGCGCGTTGCCTCGCGTTTGTGCGGACGGACAGCGTTACACAGGCTAGTCAAAGAGCTGCTACGCATCTAAAAAAGACGCGTTTTTTGGAGGCACACTGGATTCCGGAACCGCGGCCCCTTCTGATTTTTGGAATGCTTCGCCGCATTGCAGTAGTGCACTGCGCCGGAGCTGGCGTATGTTTCCCCTTCTCCACGAGATGGCTGTAAAGCTTTTGTTGCAGTTGTCTACGACATATGCACGCGAGCATACTTTTTCTAGGCTTGCATATTTGAAGAGTGAACAGCAAGAAACATGGTGAAAGTGGATGCAGAACGCACAACTTATTGACAAGCTGTCGAGATCGAATTGACGTGGCACTGCAGTTTGAGCATTCTTTGCCAGGGAGAAATGAAAGGCACCTATTTTACGCTGCATATTGTGTTAAGTTGTGACACCTCCCCTCCCTTCGCCCCCTTTCTCTCGCTGCAAGTGGTTCCTCATTACTTCCATCGGCCCACAAGGGGTCCCCGAAACATCCGTGGCTGAGAATCACTGGGATAAAGACAGACTCTTCAACAGGACACGGCTGGCACGCGACAGCGTCATCGTAGTGCTTTCATAAGCATGTCACATAGTCTCATGTGTCATGATTTAAACAAACGGGCACCAACATAAGTTTTAAGTAATGAGTATAAATAATTTTTATTTACACGAGGTTTCGTTCCCAACCAGAAAGACTAATTTTCACCTTTAAATAGGCTGACGTGTTTTTCCTAACTACGACTTCTCACCTTACAAAACAAGAAACTATCTAAGCGCTTCAACAGAAACAGTCGCACTGCGTCAACTCATTGTGAAGTTTATTGCTATCATTTAAAAAAATGGACTTATACAAACGGTATCGTGATCAAGCGTTCTAGGAAAACAGCCCGCGCTCAGTTTTATGCGTTATGTGGCCTTGTATTCACAGGTGCGTTCATTAATACTTTTGATGGACAGGGTACGCCATGTTGTGACAAAAACCTCATTTCTTTTACTTCTACAGGTACATAGCAACTAAGAATTAGCGGTAAGATTCTTCATTACACGTATCCAAAAACAAATATATGAAACACCGCCTTTTCCGTTAGAACGATTCCAGCTCCTAGTTTTCCCTTCACAATGACTTCGCATACCTGAACTTTCCTTTGCGACAAGAAAAAGAATGAATGAAGGTCGCATTTTTGCTAAACCTCCGGCACCAAAACCTGAACGTTCACAAGAACAGCACGCTTGGGTTTTAGATCTTGTCCCTGCTGGCTGTTTTCGTCATCCACACTTCGGCTTTTTACAGCCAAGCCCTATAAGGCTAGGCGAAATCAAAATTAGTCTTTTCTATGCACGCAAAAACTCGTAGTGCGTATGTGCCCAAAAATTGGGCAAACTCATTATTCCCCACTTGTCGACTAAGAGTGAAGAAGGGAACCCACGGGCGGCAAACGCCAATAAAGATTTCTGGACAAACGCAACCATTGATTGACAAAGCATTTAATGAACCACATGTACTAACCAAGCATTCCGTACAGATGCTTAATCAGTGCAGCTGCTCAACCATATGTACAGAGAGTTTGAACAGGGAATTTTAGGGGCGAAGCTTCTTAAGGCGGCACCCGTTCGTCCCTCGTAGTCGTCGTCGTCGTAGTAGTAGCAGTAGTAGTAGTCGTAGTCCGTAACAAGTCTTACGCTTTGACCTCCAAGGTGGTGCCGGTGGGAGAATTTTCCTGTGCGTTGTTGAACAATAAAAAATTCGCAGCCTGCGCGTTAACTAAAAGCCGAATTCTTCTGTCTCTCATTCCCCATTAGCAGCCATTGGCATGTTCCAGTAGGAAACGTTAGTAGAAGTAGAAGTGTAAGTGTTAGCTAAAAGCCGACTTCTTCTGTCTCTCATTCCCATTAGCAGCCATTGTTTACCTCCAAGGTAGTGCCTGGTGACATTTCTCCTGTGCGTGATTAAACAATAAAAATTTTGTTCAAAACGCCGTTGATTGATGAAATAAACCAACGAAAGACGCCAGATGTTTTGTAAAAGCAAAACGAAAGAACGCCAGATGTTTCTAAAGCAAAACGAAAAGACGCCAGCTGCTTAACGAAAGACGCCAGATTTTTCTAAAGCAATGGTTTTCTAAACAATGAAAATTCACAGCGTACATGTAAAATTAAAGTGAGCTGCAAGTCGTCATAACTCATCGAACCTTTAGTATAAACGCGCCCGATCTCACGTCGGTTGGGCAGAATTCACGGAAGATTCATGGTTTACCAATGAACCTCCGCAGCTTCGCCCACTCATCATCATTCACTCCGTGGATATGCTGTTTTATAGCAAGGTTCATAGCCTTATGGCTTACTTAACCGTTACGTACAATTCTGTTATATGCTTAACCATTATTTAACTAACGGCTATGTACGTAACCGTGTAACCGTTAAATACCTAACTGTTATGTAATCTTAATGGCATGCCTAACCTTTATAAAGATAAAAAATTGGCCGCGTATCTGCATGCTTCGCTGCAAATGTCATCAAAAGACGATAGTCTCCTGCCGGTCGTTTCTGCGCTGTTTCAGCGCAGCCTAAGAAACAGTGGGGCCTTTAGAATTACGTATCTGTGTATTTTCTAGTTAAGAAACACATCACCTAATTCTTACGTACTGATGTTGCGCCTCAGAAATGCATGTTATTTTCTTTTTGATCGACAATGTTCACAAGTATGAACGCAGCTACCCATTCAAGATGGCTGGGCGTTCAGCAAGGGCTTAAACTTTGGCAGGGTGGCTGAATCGTGTGACAGACAGACAGAAACACAGACAGACCAAAATTTCTGAGTTTAAGTTCCCCAAGAAAAACTATCGTCTTTAAAAGCAAGACTACTTAACATACTCGTCTATCTCACTCGCTTCAATATCCGGATTGTTTTCGTTGCGGGAGCGGAAATAAATAAAAAGAGGATACAAGACTTCCTTTTGCCGTCACTCATTGCTTATCTTCTTGTCCCTCGTGTTCTTACGGGCTATTTAAATTACATAAACTCATTAATTCGTGCTTCTCTAGTCGAAGCTTATTTTGCTTTAGTGAAACTGTGCCGTAGTATTAGCGTTGCCTGAACGCTATGTAATTAAGGCTCTCTGATATCTCACATCCCGCTGTTGACGTTTGATCACCGTAAGATAACCCAGAATTGCATGTAATGTCGTTAGGATACCAGGGAGAGACAAACTCATGCGTTCATTAGACAGACCTTAATAATGTTGACTTAATCAAGGCTAATGAGAGCGCGGATACTACCAATATTGTTATAAGTTATTTTTCGGTGAAGCTCCATACACTTACGCTTAAAAGCCGTTATATTACATGAGCACAGACTACGATATGAGGCTAGAGGGTGTCACATTTTCACAACTTAAGAGCACGAGGGAAAAATTAAAGGGCACGGATAATGAGAAGAACCTTGCTATATCATAGACTTGCGGCGACGTTGTTAAATAATTGCCAACGTGACGATATTGAAGCTACAGTGCCATTTTATTGAAATGCTCGACGTTTCCTCACACTTAAAAAAAGGGCAGCAAATATCCACCCAATATCCTTATTCTCCTCCAATCCAAAGCCTGCTGCTTCGAATTTTTTCCGTTCGTGTCATTATAACATCCCATTGATTATTTGTCAAGGCAATGGTTTTTCGCAGCTTCTGAGGCCCCACGTGCCGCCCGCTGAGTTCTCTTCCAATCGAAGCCTTGCCAGTTCCAAGAAAGCCCTTGGTCAGTTGTATACGCGCTATCACGCAGATTTCTTGCCAACAGTGCGAAAGCAAAAAAAAAAAAAATTGGCCGCCATGCCACCCTGCGAACGCGAATCTCCAGCGAAGCTGTATCAAAGAGCACGCATGACGACGGAGAGGGGGGGGGGGGGAGGTATTGTTACTTTAATTTATTGGTAATGATAATCGCTTTGCGGTCGCTGTGGTAGGTCGTGATTGTTTCTGCGACATTTTCAGCAAGGCGAATTTGTTCCTTTCGTCGAGGATTGCATTCACGCTGTTCTAGTGTCTTTACTTTCTGTGGTCTACCCATGGCAGTCTTAGAATGAACTGAAGGACTTGCTTGACGGACCTCCCTTTTATATATGAAAGCGCGAAACACACGCGGGGAGAAGGAAGGGCCCTTTGACGTCATTCGAACCCAATGGTGTGGAGTGCAAAGCACATGCAACCTAATATTTACTGGGAACGCGTGGAAGGCTGCTCCTATTGTTCACAGGCGCCTTATCATCCATCATGGGGTTTTGATTCTTGTTGTGTGGTTTTCTTTATTAAAACGAACACTGAGCTCTATGCTGTATGCCTGATTGCAAATTAAGTTATGCCGTTTTGCCTTCAGTTGTTAAAGGGCCCCTAAACCACACAGAGGTCGAAATTTAGTTGTGGCGTTGCTGTGGTGCACGAGTCTACAGCGAATGCGTTCGTCGGCTCGTCTGTCCACCTTTCCGAATGCCCTTCACACGCGACCACGTGAGCGCGAGCGTCTGTTGGTGGTTTAGGGGCCCTTTAACCTGGCCTTTTGTGTCTACGCCACGAGGTTTTCCGACCAATGAGAGATACACAGCTTTGCCGCAAAAAAGCCTCTTTTTGCCGCAAAGTCGAAGCAATGATTTCTATAGCAACAAATCGGAACGTTACACAAAAAAGCTAGCAACCAACTCCGTTAGGATCCGCTCTAGCGTAACCCTACAAAAAGCTGGCGTAGGGCGAACGGCCGCTCCGGGGACCAAAGTGGTTTTCGTGCCGTCTGTCGTCTCAACGCGAAGTAAGCGGTGAGTGAACAGCACGTACAAGGGTAGGAGCCGTCTATTGATGCCTGTCGAGATAGTGCGCGCGAGCACGCACTTTTGATTAAAGTTGGCTGTTTCTGTCCGAGCACCGCAGCCCCCCCCCCCCCACCCCCCGCATCCCTTCATTCCCTTCGCCCATCGGGTCCGACCGGCACGTTTCATATCTACTTGATCCGCGCCTGTCTGCAGCCTTCGCGAGCTTTCACTCGCACCTAGAACACATGGCGTGCGGAGCGATAATATCAATTTGGACTTTACACGGAACGTGACGCGACGACAACGTCAAAAATGCGCCTCGAGTGACCGTGTGGCTGCTGTCGCAATAATAAAGCTACATTAAAGCAGTTGGGCACGCTCGGACGTATCGCACGAATTCAGGGAACGCGCATCTCAGTGAACGCAGCCACATGTAACAATCCCGGCGGCATTCCTATTCGCATATTTTTCCTGGTTTCTGGTGTACTGGCTTTCTATTTTTATTAGGAATATCAATGAACCTATACCGCTTCAATCTCAGATTAGGATAAACGCTTTTCTAACAAGATAATAAATAGTACAGGATGAAAGGCAGGGAGGTTAACGAGTTTAGGACAACCGGTTTGTTACCTAATAGATGGGAGCAGGATGGGAGAGATTAAACGATGGAAAGGAAAGAGAGAGAAGAGCAGCACATAACACAGTACACACAGTCAGTCACAGACCGTTATGCTTGCGTGGTACGCGACATCACTCTCACAGCAGCTTGTCCAAGTTCGTTTCTTTTAAAAACCTTAGTAGCGCATTCGTCGCCTTCTGCTACAATGTTTTCTGTCGACATCTAAGAATGCCTTCAACAGACGTTGGTCTATTGTCAAGGTGCACTAGAGCGCATGCCAGGTACTGCGTCTGAACATTATATGCTCGACAGTCGCACAGAATGTGCTGTAGGGTCTCCTCGCAATAAAAGGTATCGCAGAGAGCGTTGTCGGCCATTGAAATGCGATATGAATAAGACTGCGTGATTGCCACCCCTAGCCATAAGTGATAAAGCAGAGTGGCCTCTCGTCGGCGGAGTCCAGTACAGAGATTCATCAAAGACGACAGGTGGTGTTGACGAAGGGTCGGGTTGGTCTGGCTGCATGGTGAGCACCATAGATAGAGCGTGATCTCCTGTGCAGGCACTCGAAGTCTGCTGGCAGCGTGGGACCTTGAACAAGGTATGGCCTCTTCCTATGTTCCTTCCAGAGCTGCCCGAGCGGCATTATTGGCGTGTTCGTTCCCCATGATGCCGCAGTGTCTTGGCAGCCACTGAATAGTCATGTGGTGCCCTTTCTGATGTGATGTATGAATAATACATCTAATCTCGAATACGAGCTGTTTGTATGGCTCGCGACGAAGATCCGATAGCACAGATTGTAGGGCTGCTTTTGAGTCGCTGAACATCGACCATTGTCGTGGTGTTTCCAGATTGACTAAAAAAAGTACAGCGCACAGAGCAGCTAGTTTCGCAGCTGTAGATGTCGTGTAGTGGTCATTCCTAAAGCTGATGGTAATAGCTCTTGCTGGGACAACCTCTGCACCTTTTCTTTTTTGTTCTGAGAAAACATATCAATTGCGTTCTTTCTGCCTTATAGCCAAACACAGTTTACGCTTGATAAGTCAACAAAAGCCTGTTATGTGTGTGCGTTTAGCACTCGGCTACATTTTTGCGCCCCCAGCAGCACTAAAGTCATATTTCAATGCGTCACATGACATAGCATTTTCAACTGCAGTTTACAGTTACAGCTGATTCCAAATTTTTAATATGAGCAGTTCATAACTCTGACCAGATTCTTACCTGATTCCTAAGTATTTCTGCGACGACGCGTCCTCATTCACATTTTGTCACTTTCACATCGCGGGAAGTTACGGTCTGACAAAACAGTGGGGTCAGTTTCAACATCGCCATTTAAATTCGATAATCAATAGCTAAAATTACGTGCCACTTTCGTGGTTTCTAAAAAAATAGGTATGGTGTAAATCGTAATGGCCTACAACTTTCCCATATGAACAACTGCCCTCAAGTCAATAGCTTAAAGAGTTAAGGAGAGAGCTTTTGTTATTATTCGCTTCAGTGCAGCTTCAGCTGTGACAAAGTATTCCGCCTCGGCGTAGAGTGCCTCTGCGAAAACGGCAAGAGCCTGAATGTCAAAGAGGGTTTGTAAAAAAAATTACACCGTCTCCCGCTAAAGGGGACCATGAGGCGATGCGAAGCAGCGTTTCGGCATGTCGAGCCCGCGTTTCATCCGTAGTAGTTTCCCGCCGATGTTGCCGTTTCCGCTGGGCTTCCCTAGCCCGGAGCTCGGGGTCCGCTTGCCGACGTTAACGTTGCGCTTAGGCACGTCGAGCCTTCCGCTGCTCCACCCGCTGCTCCGCGATCTTGGCAGGCGTTAAGGTATTAGTGCAACTGGCGCCGTCGTTGACGTTGGAACTCATGACACCGGCGCGACCGGTACCTAACGCGAGCCTTTTATCTGAACGAGGAAGGGGAGTGGAGATGGGCAGTGGGAGTGGATAGGGGTGTGAGAGGGGAGAGGGAGGGAGGGGGAGTGGCAGTGGAGAGGAGGTGTGTGGAGAGGGTTTGCGCATGCGTAAGGGCGGTCACGCCGCACACCGGATTGGACTCCGCCATAAGCTGCTTCGCATCCAAAAAATTATGCCAGTTCCCCGCCTGCGAAATGTGACTAAAAATTGGCGCTGGCAAGCGAGCGCCACCACTGGCGAACAAAGACTGCGTTCTTTCTTTCACATATCTTTCTTTCTTTATCTCTTCGTGCATTGCCTTCAACTCTTTTCCCTTCTTCTAACCCCTTGCATAAAATTCAAATTTTATTCACCAGACAAAAATGGCGAAGCTCGTACTAAGTCGCGAAAGGCTTGAAACAGCGAGGCTGGCCATCTGGTTGTTTCTAGGTTGCTGCTAGGTTTCAGCTAGTTGATGCTAGGCTGTTTCTAGGCTGCTTCTAGGTTGTTTCGAGGCTTTATCTAGGATATATGCTAGGTTGCTCCCAGGTTATTTCGTCTCAGCGCAGAGACGTTCGACTTAAGGGGCCCCTCACCAGGCCACATAGCAAATTTTAGTTAGACGCTGGAAGTTGTTGTGTGCAAATGAAGAGCAGTATGCCGCAAGAATTTTTCAAATCGGTTCATTACGAGATGAGAAAAACAAGAATTTGTAGCGGCGCGAAACCATGATGCGAGGAGGCGAGTTTCAAACCCCTGCCACTCGCCCCGTGTAGCCTTAGCAAGCCAAATCCCTTCGCTGCTCTCTTCACTTGACACATACGCATGAACACGTCATGCGCATGCATGGTCACGTGCGCATGACGTGCCCGAGCCAGCCCGAGCACGCGAGCGGCGTTGCACGGCCGCTACCTTTCTTTTAAAGACGATAGTCTTTCTTGGGGAACTTAAACGCAGAAATTTTGGTCTGTCCTTCTGTCTGTCTGTCTTTCTGTTTGTCGGCACGTCCCTCGATTCAGCCACTCGGCCAAAGTTGAACCACTTGCGCAAGGGCCAGCCATCGTGAACGGCTCACTAGGTTCATGCTTGTGTACATGGTTGATCAAAAAGCAAACACTACGCATATCTGAGGCGCAACATCACTAGGTAAGTATTAGGTGGTGTGTTCCTTTAATAGAAAATACATAGATACGTAATTTTAGAGACCCTAGTTTCTTAAGCTGCGCTGAAAATGCGACTGCGCCGAAACTTGGCTTCCTCCGTGTCTGCGCGAGCTCATTGTTGTGTTTCGGTTTTTACTTCGTCGTCGTCTAGTGAGCGCTGTTTCAACAAAGCTGAAAATGCGACTGCGCTGAAATTTGCCTTCCTCCGTGCCCTTCGCTCGAGCTCATGGTTGTGTTTCGGTTTCGGTTCTGTATTGCACTGTACGAATACCATGGGTTGGCGTTGAAAAACTTTAGTTTTGAGAAGACCAAGAAGGTTAAAAAAAATATTTAAAAAATGAAAAAGCAGCGTTGTGGGCGGCCTTCAGGCTGCCGGTTGTGGGCGCCGCTCTGGCATTCCTGTTTTACCCAGGCGACGTGTAAATAAAAGAGTGTGTGGAGAGTACTCGTTGAGTGCGGACGTTTCTCTGCTTCAGCGCTTCGCGCCAAACCGCGTTTTCGGGCTGGCTGGCGTCCCCGCCGGTCGCGTTGGCCACCGCCGGTCTTCGCCTGCTGCTGCGCCGGGACTACCAGGACGCAACACAGCACTCATGTTTCCCGACGTATTGCCAGATGGCGTCCATATCTCACACAGCGCCTCTTCTATCGTCTTTACACGACATTTGCAGCGAAGCACGCAGATACGCGGCCAATTTTTTTATGTAGCGGCCGTGGGCGTTTTGTCGGCGTTCTGTGTGGTGTACTGCCTGTTTCTGCGGGACGGGCATGAAAGTTGAGACATTTGTACGAGCACGAGAGTGGCGGTATCAAGAGCCGGTGCCGCATTAACGTTTACTTGGACGCGGTAGAATAAATGAGCATAATGAGTGCTCGAACGCGCCAGAACATTACTTTCGTTTCCAGGGGTGGCGTCTGCTCGATGCGCTAACCGCGGTGACACGAACGCATGGGAAAGGGAGGCACGTTAGCCCCGCATCTAGCTGCAATTCACGAAAAAAATGAAAAAGATGCACACATTCTCTTTGTGTGTCTCATTATTTCTCTCAAGTTTTATTAATCTATTCAAGCAACAAATTACACAAACTACACATGTCGTGTCAAATAATTATCGCAGTGTCACGTGCTACTGTTGGCGACGTCAGAGCACAATCGTCTACGTAGAGCAGCGACGTCACAGCACTACCATCTACGTAGGGCCATTTTCTCATGTACGTCATCCCCTCATTCTCTAAAGCGCGCGCCCGCGAGAGGAAGGGCAAGCAGCGTTCACCTTGAAGTTTGACCTATTTCCGCGGCGCGTAGCGTTGCAAATTTTGGCAGACGTGATCGTGAACGCCCAGTGTATGCATTGCGCTCGTTAGCTCAAAATTGTCAAACCTGGTGAGCGGCCCTTTAAGCCACAGACAGTCAGGGACATGACACGGATATCCAAACTCCAGAGACAGAAACTCATGCTGAAAGCCTCTTCCTTTTCATCCTTCTTTCCCTCCTCTTCACTTTCCCGTCACTCTTCCTCATCCTCCCTTCCCTTTCCCGCTCCCTGCGGGAAAGGGAAGGGAGGATGAGCTCTCCTACTATAGCATGCATGGCTATGCTATGCCAGGAGCTGCTTGGCACATACCCGCTTCCTGCGGCGCATAACCGCCGAGCTTTCTGTCAACTACCGGCCTTGCTCCGAGCTCATACAGCTGCGCTCTTAAAAGTTTGTATTGCCTCAAAAAACGCCCTATATTGTTTAGTATTTAACTCATCCTTTCATAAAATACTTTGTGTGAAGGGCCTCTTTAAAAATGCATCTTTAAAAAGTGTGTCTAGCGTCTCACGTCCTCAGTAGAGCCAAGTGTTTTGGGTGCATTCCACGGTGATTTCTAGTGGATTGCTAAGCACATTATAATGGACTTTTTAACGATCCCACTTGAGCCCAAAAACACCGAAAAAATAGTTCCTGCCGAAGGGTGTTTTGAAGGGCTGGCTGGTAAAGTTGCTTCGAAGGAAGCAGCGCAGAGACGGAAAAAAAAAGACAGAAGGGGAAGAACACAACACAAGCGCTGACGAACAATTGAGCGCAACGCTACTGCAACAGCAAGATGTATATGTAAATAGGCAAAAATAAATATGTCACTTGTTGTCTGCGTGCTAAGAAGGGGTTGTGTCAGAAACTAATCGTATTGACCGCAACGTGTCAAGATAACGCGGTTTACCTGACAAGTACGCAAGCTCCTTTTGACGGAGAGAAATTGAAGGCCCACCAATTGAAATACATGAAGCGTTTACAATCAGTAAAAAGGTAAACGCCTGCGTCAGCGGGCCTTGAAGAGGAGACTACGGACATGTTGGGCTAATCGCGTTATCTTGACACGTTGCCGACAGTATGATTGCATGTATATATATATATATATATATATATATATATATATATATATATATATATATATATATATATATATATATATATGTGTGTGTGTGTGTGTGTGTGTGTGTGTGTACTGCTTTCCGTCTCTCCCGTCACCGCGCTGTTTCCATCCAAGAAATAATTTCTGCTTGCGGGTGACGTTACGAGATTACGGAGCAGACAGAAATGGATTCAAGGCACCTGTGATCCATCGAAGGCGAAATCATTGCCGATCACAGCTGTGTAAAAAAAAAACGTGGCTGATCCTTCTCTCACAGGAATCGGTATAACACCAAAGTGAAACGTGTCTTCACAGACGTAGTTGAGCGTTTTCTGTGCATTGTTTCGGCACAAGGGTGAACGAATGAATGCTATAGAGCTACAAATTGCAATGTCACGCGAAGAATGGCAAGCAGCTCGAAACACGCAACGCGCTGCTCGAGCAGAAATGACGCACGGAAAGAGCATATACAGGATGAGCACGAACTAACAACTGTCACAGCGCGCTGCTCAAACGCAAAGGAACGCGCACGAAACGAGCGCACAAGTATACACAGGATGAGCGCGAACTAAGTGTCAGAGTTGTAACTTACTTTTGTGTGAGCAGCGCGCTCCTTCCGCAAAAGTGGCAGCTGCGGTAAGCAAGGGGACCTTAGTGCTCTCTCTAACTTCAACTCAAACTTGCGGTGAGAGCTCAAGACATAAAAGGCACCCCCCACCCCCCTCACGAGATAAGCGCGCGCCCATGAGCGACCACGCCCTGTGGAGGCACGCCCGCATCGTAACGCGCGGGGCCACGACCTCTAAAGCGCGTGCTTCGAGCCCTTCACGCCATCTCGCTAATTAAAATGAAAAAACGTTAGTACGCCAGCGGGCGCTGAGTGCCGCCAACTGTAAAGAGTGCATATAAATAGCTCGCCGTTAGTATGCTGAAGAACGTGCCGTTTGTGGCCCAGTCGGTTCGCGCCGCGCGCTGCGCAGCGAGGGGACGTAGGTTCGACGACGGAATATTTTTTTCTAGCTTTTTTTTGCAATCTGTTAGTGTATATTTTACAACATCATATCCGCGACGGAAATATGTCGGTGGAGCCGTGGTGGACTCCGGCATAAAACACGTTCGCGTAAAAACGTCCGGCCTGCGCAGAGCGCGCAGCACAGGCCTGACTTTTCGGCCCGGGCCGCTTTATGAAGCCCGAGCCCCACCCAGGCCCGATCCGGGCCCGGGCATGCACGACTGAATCGATCCCAAGCCCGGCCTGGGCCGGTGGTTCCGAGCCCAGGCCCGGCCCGGGCGTTCATTACTAAACTTATCCAGGGCGCGCGTGTTCATCACCAGGCCCGGGCCCGGGCCCGCTAGAGGATATTAGAAAGTTGATGATGATTACTAATGATGCCTGGCGCTTTGTAGCGGGCGATCGGACGGGGAATTCTCTTTGTACATGTATCGAAAAGTTGACTTGCCCGCGGTGGTAGCTCAGCGGTTAAGCTGTTTCGCTGTTAAGTCCTAGGACGCGGGTGCGATCACCGCGGCCATGGCGGCCACATTTTGAGGGGGGTGAAATGCAAGAACACCCGTGTACTTATCTTTAGGTGCAGGTTAAAGAATTCCAGGTGGTGGAAATTAATCCGGTCCCCACTACGGCGTGGCTTGTAATCATATCGTGGTTCTGGCACGTAATATCAAGGAATTATAGATGAAATGTTGCCTATATGGCACATGGCAAGTCATTACAATAAGAGTATAGTGAAAATGAAACATAGCAACAAAATGTATTTAAAAGATGTGTACAACTAACATGAAAAAGCGGATAGAAGAAAAAAATTTGCCAGATCCCACATACCGTGGGAATCGATATTATGCGAAGCATGCGCGGGATGGTGACTGTGGTGTAATTTTTCACATTGAGCGAAACGTTACTGAATGACGCTAGAGAAATATGGAAGTGGTATACGCACACTCATATGTTGAAGAGTCGCATGTCTATTATATAACTAATTGTTTACAGTTGCGTAACAATGGCAACAGCAACATGGTTGCTACCAAAATCAGACGCGGTTAGCGGATATGTAGTGCTTATATTCATCAATACTGGATAGCGCAAGTCGGAACAGGACAAAGAAGGAACACAGATGCGCAGAACAGGCGTTAATCGCAACTAAGTTTCGTTCAGGAAAGGTTCCCTAGATATATACACAGCCCAGTGGCACGCGCAGGCGCACTGCACGTACGTTACAGTCACAGTTACAGTTTTGTTGCTTATACTTGTCCGTTATGACGGAGAACGCACGCACGTTTCACGAACCCATCTATTCGGTAGAAGGGGTTCTTGTCAGTTCTTGAACAAGGTCATCATCACCATGATCAGTGACCACCAGCAGCTGGACTGGACTTTTTAATCGGATCCGTTCGTGATGGCGGCTACAGAAGGCTAGTGAAATAAAGTGCGAAATATAGTGCTGCTGGTGGAAATCATGGATGCCTCTTACGATGAAATGATCCTATGATGCCTCCTGTCGTGAACGTGGCAGAGAGATCTTTTGAGGCCCTTTCCACGTCCACGCCGTCTTTCACGCAGTATAAGGACCAGGCGTTTCTGGGTCTTGATATATCAATCTTGAAGTCACCGGTAATGATGAGAGGCCTGGTTCTCTCAGCAAATTTATTGTAGGAAGCATTGACGCCGGTTTTTGCGTAATCCATGTGGTCCACGTTGCGGACCACATGGACGAGTGGATGGTAGTTGAGCATCTTTCAGGGGTGTTCTGTCTTCAATTTCCTCACTTTCCTTGCGTCCGCCGCGGCGGTGTAGCGGTTAAGGTGCTCGGCTGCTGACCCGAAGGTCTCGGGCTCGATTCCGGCCGCGGCGGTCGCATTTCGATACGGGCAAAATACTAGATGGCCGTGTTCAGTGCGATCTCGGTACACGTTAAAGGCCAACTCCGGCGATTTTTCGAGGTCGATGGATCTCAATGAAATTCACTGGGTACGTTCCTTTGCACGTTTCCGTCATTTATTCCAAATTACAGGCTTGAGACATGCGCAGATTGTTTGCAAATGAATTTTAAAGAGTGTCTGCAAACGCCCTCCTGGCTTCCCACAATTATTGGCAACATTGCGTCTGTGACGTCAGTATTGGGAAGGCGGCGGAAGTGACGCAACCGAGGGCACCACTAACTTCGGCGCTTCGGCGGCTACAACGAGCGTCTGTTGTGCACAAGGCGACAGACAGCGTTGGTTTGGCCGGCGCTTCGCTGGTCGTCCCGGCTGTCACAGTTTTCATACTCCACGCCGGCGTGACCGGCATGCCTTGCCCGACTTCCGGTTCGTTCGTAACAACGTCTACGTCATATGTAGACAGTACAGTCGGTTGGGTTTCAGTTTCAGTGTTGCGCTTTTTTGCTTATTTAAAATTATTCTCCAATTTGCCGAGTATTTCTGCTATCGGGCCCCTAACAGGAGCGTCTCAGGAACATAAAAGCACCATTACTTTGAGATGGCCAAAAAATCGCCGGAGTTGGCCTTTAAAGAATACCCGATGGTCAAAATTTCCGGAACTCTTCGCTACGGCGTCTCTCATATCATACGTGGTTTTCGAACACAAAACCCCAGCAATTATTATTGTATTATTGTTATTATCGCTTTCCTTGCGTATCAATGTGTGTGTTCGCCGTTACTCTGTTGGTTGAGACTCTGTATCACCTGTGGCACATACCCGCATAACATAAACTCTGGCATGCGGGTATGTGCCACACGTGACCGAGAGAAAGGGTTTCATGACGTACGCGACAGGTATTTTGCGTTATTCATGTCAAGACCAGTGAATCGTGTTCGTCATACACTGATCTCCTGCTATGCCAATTTTGGTATATTACAAGTTATGGAGGTGACCAGGAGAGCGCCCAGACGTAGGCGGCTGGATAGATAGATAGATACGTAAATAGAAACGGCCAAAGTGCCTGAGGTTCGCTAAGAAATGCTTCGCATTTGAAACCCGGGGCATGCATTTTTCTACACTCGTGTTGCTCTTTAATGCTCTTTTCTACACTCGCGTTGGAAACATTAATTACACAATTTTTTAAAAGAGCCTCCTGATTAGTCATTTGTTGCAGCAAGATAAAAAACGTTAACATTATATAAAGTGAAAAGCCACCAAAAGCAGATGAAAAAGGAGACACACGAGAATGTGTTCAAGATACGCGACGAGTATGTTGTCGCCGCTGTAATTTGGTTACCGTGACTCCATGCCAGTTTGTTGGACAAAGAGCTGTAATCCTTTACTTTCCTAACGTTCTAGCGTTGCCGCTGTTTTTACAGCAATAGTAGATATAGATCTTAAGGTGAAAATTACGGCACACATTTGCTTAGCGCATACAAGCGAAGATGCCATACCAGAAATAATTTTCTGCTGGACTATTTCTGCTGGACGAAGAGTGGCACAGAAGCTCGGGAATGAGGGCGAAGCAAAGGAGGACGACGACGAAATAGAACAGCCTGCCCGCAGCAAGGGTGCTGTCCCCCAGTGTGGGTATGAGCCACAACTTCCAGGGTCTACTCTATTCTACTCTACCCTGTGTCGTTGCGTCCACTACACTCCGAAGTGGCCGAGTACTCACGGACTTGCCACCGACCACGGACGGCGTCCAGGCCTCCACCTCCACGGTGGCTCCGCGTCATGATTGCGGCGAAGCGATTTCCCAAGCCTTCTCGATGTTCGCTCAAGAGCTCAAGACATCCGGCTTTGGGTGCGCCCCACTTGGATCGTCCACTGAGAACGAAATTCCGTTTTCATAGGTTTAAGGATGACCCCGCGAGATGGGTAAGCGTCGTAAACTCGGTTGCTCTTAAACACTCTTGGAGTGACACAATCAAGAAATCCGTCGCCGAAGGACGCCTGCGAGGATCCGCTTAAGCATGGCATCGATTCGAAGGCAGCGCCTACACTACCTGGCCGACATGGAGCGCGGCCTTGACGTACGCGTTTGAGCCACTTCCGAGCGCTTATGACGATCGTTTCATGACCATGCGGTCACGCCGGCAAGGTGCAACTGAAGACGTCGCAACTTACATCTACGACAAGCTGTCCCTTTTACCAGCTTGCGGCGTACTCTGGACCTCCTCAGCAGCCAGGCAGTACGTTATCGACGGGATCCTTGACTCGACGCACGCGGCCGTCTTGTCCGCCAACGCCCACCCAGCCGACATCTCAACCTCTGTAGGCCAGGCAGTGGAGTTGCAGGACACTTCTCATCGGCGTGCGGCTACAGTTTCCCCTAAGGAGCCGGGTCCACCGACACGTGGATGCTACACGTGTGGGCGCCTCGGGCATGGGTATAAAAACTGCCCACAAAGCCAGCCTCAAGCCATAGAATATCAAGCACGTCCACTTCCAACCCTCATGGTCTCCGTCGACGGCATTGGAGAACTGACGGCTTTCGTCGATACCGGAGCACAGCGTACGGCATTGCTTCGACGCCACGCCCCAGGAGATCTCCAGCCTTGGACTGAGCCACCGCTGCGGGGCCTCGGTAGTGACGTACTACCGGTCGGTGCCATAAACCTGCAGATCAACACCGAGGCCGGCCACAAGTTCTTGTCCTCGGTGCCCGTATTCGAAGACTTGCCGGCAGACATTGTCTTCGGGGCTGACTACCTTCTCTCCGGGGATGTGCGCCTCACTGTGGAAGGAAATAGCGTCAGCCTCTGTCCCGTAGCCCCAAGTACGCCTCCGGCTCAACCAGGTGAGCTGACAACACCACTTACACACCCCGCTATACTCGAGAGGAAATCATCGCTCTTCGCTGATACTACCGATCAGCTCCCCGGTACTAGCGTGCTGGAGCACCATATTAAAGACGATAGTCTTTCTTGGGGAACATAAACGCAGAAATTTTGGTCTGTCTTTCCGTCTGTCTTTCTGTCTGTCTTTCTGTTTGTCGGCACGTCCCTCGATTCAGCCACTCGGCCAAAGTTGAACCACTCGCCCAAGGGCCAGCCATCGTGAACGGCTGACTAGGTTCATACTTGTGTACATTGTTGATCAAAAAGCAAACATTACGCATATCTGAGGCGCAACATCACTAGGTAAGTATTAGGTGGTGTGTTCCTTTAATAGAAAATACTGTTACGAGGAGACGACAGAAGAAGGCTGTATTTACAGTATTTACACAACCACAGAGGTAGGGTTGTTCCTCTTCCTCTTCGTCCTCTAGGTAAGCGGCACATAACATTACCCGGCGGCGGTGAAAGCACCGACTCGGTGCGCCCGGGCAAACACGGTCGCGAGGATGGTCACTATACACACGCGTCGGTGGGTTCCGGTAGGTGATAGGGCTACAGACGGACAACGTGAACAATGTCGGTGCGGGGCTCAGTCGACGAGGACGAAGACAATGGCTCGATTTCATACGTCACGTCGGTCACTTGGCGGCATACACGGTATGGTCCGGTGTACGGGAAGAGGAGCTTTTTCAGAAAGCCCAACACGTCGTGCTGGAGACCAAAGGAGGAAAAGAGATCCAGGAAGAAAGTGGGCGTTTCTGTGACGGCGATCGTAGCGAGATTGTTGGCACGCTTGCGATTCGGTTAACCGAACGCGCGCAACTTGACGTGCATGGTCGGCGCATACATACATGGAAGGCGGCATCTTCGTGTCCATCGTATCTATGTATAACAATACATAGATACGTAATTCTAGAGACCCTAGTTTCTTAAGCTGCGCTGAAAATGCGACTGCGCCGAAACTTGGCTTCATCCGTGCCCTCTGCACGAGGTCATTGTTGTGTTTCGGTTTCGGTTCAGTATTGCACTGTACGAGTGCCATGGGGCGCCGCTCTGGCATTCCTGATTTACCTAGGCGACGTAAATATACACGAGTGTGTGGAGAGTACTCGTTCAGTGCGGACGTTTCTTCTGCTTCGGCGCCTCGCGCCAAACCGCGTGTTCGGGCTGGCTGGCGTCCCCGCCGGTCGCGTTGGTCACCGCCGTTCTTCGCCTGCTGCTGCGCCGGGACTACCAGCCCGCAACACAGCATTCACGTTTCCCGACGTATTGCCAGATGGCGTTCATCTCTCACGCAGCGCCTCTTCTATCGTCTTTAGACGACATTTGCAGCGAAGCACGCAGATACGCGGCCAATTCTTTTACAACTGGCAACCATCCGCCGGTGTCCATGCCGTTACGTAGATACGCCGAACGAGAGCGGACTGTAATTGACCAGCAGGTGCAAGAAATGCTAGCCGCTAACATCATCAGGCCGTCTGCTAGCCCGTGGACAGCACCTGTTGTCCTAGTCCGTAAAAAGGACGGCAATCTCCGATTCTGTGTCGACTACCAAGAGTTGAACAAACACACCATACCAGACTCGTACCCGCTGCCACGCATTGACGATACTATTCACGCCGTACGGAATTCCAGGTTCTTTTCGTCACTAGACCTGAAAGCAGGGTATTGGCAGATAAACGTGGCTGAAGAAGATAAGTTTAAGACGGCCTGTACAAATTTAACTGGATGCCTTTCGGTCTGCGAACTGCCCCAAGCACGTTTCAGCGTGCCATGAACACGGTGTTGGGCACGCTGATAGACCACGCCTGTGTCGGTTACCTCGACGACATTCTAGTCATCGGGGAAACAGAAAAACAACGTTTACAAAATCTTGACACAATACTGCAGAGGTTGCATAACACCGGCTTTCGACTTAACCGCGAGAAGTGCCAGTTCGGGTTGACGACGATATCATATCTCGGTTATGAGATATCTCTTAGTGGCGTACGACCCTTGCGTGAACGCATAGACGGCGTCACCAAATACCCTGCACCAACATCTATTAAGCAGCTCCAGGTATCCCCCGGCATGGCGTCATACTTGCGCAAGTTCGTGCGTAGCTTCGCGTCAAATGCTGCTCCACTCACGGACTTACTGAAGAAAGGCGCTCAATTTCAATGGGGTCCTCCGCAGGATAACGCCTTCCAAGCCCTCAAACACCAGCTCACGCATAGCCCGGTGCTCTGCTACTATAATGAAGATGGGTGACAGAAGTGCACACTGATGCGAGTCAGATTGGCCAAGGTGTAGTTTTGCTTCAACGTGACACAAGTGGGCGTGGGCACGTCATCTCCTACGCCAGTCGTAAACTCTCGGACGCGGAACGTCATTATCATTCGAATGAACTGGAGTGCTTGGCCGTAGTGTGGAGTGTGGGTGAAAAGTTCCGCCACTGCCTGTTTGGCCGACACTTCACGGTGGTAACAGACAACTCCGCGATTGCATGGATGTTCCAGAAGCGGCATCTCAAACAAAAGTTCGCCCGATGGATTGTTCGGCTCCAGGACTACACTTACGACATCCGTCACCATGCTGGAGCACAAAACCAGCTGGCGGACGCTTTGTCGCGAAATCCGATCGAGGAATCCTCCCCACGGAATCCAGAAAGCTGGATCATGTTTTCTCAACAGGACGTGACGAAGGCCCAACGCGGCAATGAAGGTCTCGTATCCGTTATAGACTCCATTCAGGATACAGGACACAATGCCAAGTTTGTTTTACGTGATGGTACGTTGTATCGTCGTCACTGGGCCGATAAGAGTGACGAGCGTCATCTCCTAGTTATTCCTGGCTCCTTACGGTCGAGCATATTACGTGCCATCCATGAGAGCCCCGAAGGAGGCCATGTCGGCTATCGAACCACCTTACGCAAGGCACAAGAACAATGTTGTGGCCGAAAATGTATAAAAGTGTGCGTTCGTATGTTGCCAGTTGCGAGGTGTGCCAACAACACAAACGACGTCCCGGAGGCCAACATGGATTTCTTACGCCGATTAAGCCTCCGGAGACAATTTTCCACACGTTGGGCATAGACCACATCGGGCCTCTTCCAATGAGGGCAGCGGGTAATCGTTATATTATACTCGCTGTGGATCACTTGTCCAAATTTGTAGAGGTCGCGGCCGTGCCTTCGCTTGCTCCGAGCTACGTCATCCGATTCTTGCGAGAGCGCTTCGAATGGCGACACGGTCTTCCTAACAAGTTGATTTCCGACCGGTCGACCACCTTCCGCAGTCGCTAGCTCCGCACTTATCTACAGCAAGTAGGAGTTGAGCATCACTTCGCGTCGGCATACCATCCACAGGCGAACGGACTGACGGAAAGGTCGAACCAGACTATCCAGGCTCGACTCGCACCGTACTGTAAGAATCACAAACGAGGAGAAGCTGACTGGGATGACCATCTTCAAGCGGCTGCATACGCAGTGAACGTGGCGGCACACAGCTCTGCAGGAACTTGCCCCTACGAGATTGTCTACGGCCAGCTCCCGCAACTGAATGCTACATTCGGTTTGGACACTCCCGTCAAAGTTGGACGTTCCGTTGCACGCCAGACACTTTGTCGCGATATCCGCATGGAGGCGCGCAGGAGGATTGCACAGGCTCAACAGGCGTAAAAGCAGTACTACGACCGATGCCACCGTCCGGCGCCGAAATATAGTATAGGCGACGAGGTGTGGCTGGAGCGACGTGCTCCGTCGTCTTCAGACAAACTGCGCCCAAAGTACGAAGGCCCGTTCATTATTTCCGAGCTCTTACGAGAGAACACGTGGCGAGTACGATCCACCGCGCCTGATGCACGCACGGACAACAGAAAACGAAATAACTTTGCTGTGCATGGGTCGCGAATGAAGAACTGCGTCCGTCGACAAACGTGACGTTGTCTTATGCGCTTTTCTTGCAGGAGTAGACCAGTTGCAGCGTGACCTAGTGTAGTGACGGAGAGTGGCACAGAAGCTCGGGAACGAGGGCGAAGCAGAGGAGGACGACGACGAAATAGAACACCCTGCCCGCAGCAAGGGTGCTGTCTATGTGTCGTTTTTTTGCAATATATATATATATATATACATGCGTGTGTGTGTGAGAGAGAGAGAGAGAATGTCTATATAATTGATCTAGCAATAAAATGAGACGATCCGCAACGGCAGTCTAGTTCGCTCTGCTCGCTCCACGCTCCCGCTGTGACGGCGCGAGGTATTTTCGCGGGCAGTTCGTTTTGTGCCGGTTCCGCTGTTCGTAGGAGTGTTGAACTCAAGGGATAATTGCTGCATTGTTGGTTGCAATAACCCCTAAAGGAATTCTCTGGGCACGCGTTTTTGCCGGTTGTTGATCTGCCGAGCAACACCTCTTCCACGACGCCGTGAACGTGCCCCGCTTCGAGGAGGTCCCTGCCCTTCTTCAGGTTACCTCCTCGGAGGAAACTATATCACGTAGCTCTCTGTATCCAAACGTAATAATAATTGGCACGCTTTGCAGTGCCATGGCAGCAAAACACGAGCCACGACGACGAACTCGGCTGCACTGATTACGTCGGCGCGGTGAATGCAGCGCCATGGCCGTTCGATGGAAAGCGTTTTTTTCATTCAGTGGCCGTGACAGTGCAATTGCTGGTATCGCCAGTTTCAAGCTGCCGCTGAGTTCGCTGCCGCGTTAGCCCGAGGGTGATAAGCTGTGATTGTTTAGTGAGCGAGGCGGCCCGCGTTATACGTGTGCAGTTTCGCTCAACGGGCTCGTCACCTCCGTTGTCTTCCGCCAGCTCATGCATTTAATGTTGCCGCGTTCGCCCCAGGATACACGAGGTCTGGCGAAAAGAAGCACCCGCGCTAACGCTACGTTCTCGGACAGCTGCTAACAATTTGACGTCTTTTGGAAGCGAACGGGAAAGGAAACGCCTCAAGCGATGCACCAAAGCACGGCGCAGGGGCTTGCCGCCGCCTGCGTTGTCTGCTCCCTTATCCCGCCAGATCTGCTGCCGTGGCCGCTTTGGCGCTGGAGGCAGCGCGCTCCTGTGGCGGTTCCTAACGTATGCACGGTGCCCATAGCGACATAATGAAAACGGTAAGCGCACGGTAAGATTGGAACAAGAAGACCAAACAAGAAGAACAAGCGCTCTGTGTGCGTCATCACTTTGTTCTAGTCTTACCGTGTGCTTACCGTTTTCATTATGCCGTTGTTTTGGCACGATTTGAGTGTTGGTATATTTGAATGGTCCTTTTCGAGCGCTCCAGATGGAGACGCGCGTCACGTTCAGCTGGTAGAAATCGAGCGCTCTGACTACGTTCGGCTGGTTCTTTCAGAGCACCACGCTACATCTCTGAGAGCTCTCACTTTGCACTCAGAGTCCGACCGTGATCTGACCACATGACTCCCGCGTCTCGTGTGTTTGTTACAGAAGAGGTGGTGACGCGTATCCTCTTCCGGCCTCCGATTGCTCTGGTGAGTGGCTGCAGGTACCGCTCGGACTCGCTTTCTCTGGCTCGGATGCTTTAAGTCTTCCCTCACCAAGTCGTGTGAGCACAAAATTTATGATAGCTTTAATGGCCAGGTTAGGCGTCTTTTATGTGTACTACGTTATTCTCACGATGCAGTAGCCACTGCCGCGGAACGTTTAAAGAAGTCCGTTATGTTACGTCCGACCGTGGTTGCGGAAAGCGATAGGAAGAAATGTGTCGTAGGTATTCCGTACATTCATTGCGTAGCTGATAGGCTAACGAAAGTAGGAAGTAGTTACGTCATTAACGTTGTTTTTAGGGCAGCCAATAAGCTAGGTAAGATATAATCGCCGCTATGCATAGAAAGGATGAGCGAGTGAAAGACAAGGAATGACCGATATTAGAGTAGAAGCTCGTTAAGGCCGAGCCTTGCCGTTGTCCTCATCCGACACGGTCCACGAAGCCGAAACCAACAAAAAACAAACATTTGTGAACCGCAACCGAAAGAAAGAAACATCTGTGAAAAAAATACTTGAAGGGGCGCTGAAGTGAAAAGAACATCTGTGAAAAAAATACACGAAGGGCGCTGCAGTGAAAAAGAAAACATCTGTGAAAAAAAAAATACACGATAAGGCTCTGCAGTGAAAACGGGTATATATAGGGTGTCCCAGCTATCACGCAGCACGATTAAAAAAAAGAGGAACGGTGTTACGCGAAGCAAATCTACTGCATATTGTTCCTAGTGCACTGGAGTAGCCACTACTATTTTTTTTTCGTTAATGAGGTTTAATTAATTAGTCATAATTATATTTGTAACTCGGCAAGTACTCACCTAATCGTCAAAATGTCAATGAGGCGTATGTAGGCATGTTCAAATGGCATCTAACTGCGCTACTTTCAACAACGTGTTAATTGCGCGCTCATTTTTTTCCGCTTGATCAAGAAACCCACGAAATATGAAAAGTGACACGTGACTAGACTGTCGCGCGTCGGGAACCAGCGCCCTCAAACAGGCTGCCTATGAGGTAGACAGAATCAAGGAAAAAAAATGCAGAAAAAAAAAACGCATCGCCCTATCTGCCACTACCCGGCCTAAGAAACGAACCGCTTGGTTTTACAGAGTCAGGCCGTAATCAGAACACCTGCCGCGTTATCAATGAGAACAGTCGGCCGTGAGATATGGATGATTGTGGCGTACTATCAAACGGAAGGAATCCCAGCGAAATTACGCGCATATCGTTGGCGTCCGACCTGTACCTTTGCCGAAATGCGGAACGGACAACAGGCAAAGCAGTTGTTTGCAGTAAGCTTATTTGAGGGCGCTGGTTTCCTTTGCCGATGGAAGCGTAGTCACGTGTTATTCATATTTCGCGGGCTTTCTTTATCAGCTGGAAAAAATGAGCACGTTATTGGTACGCTGTTAAAAATTGCGCAGTTAGATGTCCTTTGAACATGCCTACATACGCCTCATTGACATTTTCACAATTAGGTGAGTACTTGTCGAGTTACAATATAGTTATGACTAATTAATTAAACCTCATTAACGAAAAAAAAGCAGTGGCTACTCCAGTGCACTAGGAACAATATGCAGTAGATTTGCTTCACGTAACGCCGTTCCTCTTTTTTTTAAATCGTGCTGCGTGATAGCTGGGACACCCTGTACAAGCGCGTTCCAGACCACACACACTCTTTCTGCCATGGACCGTGAACGCGCGCTCTCCCACGAAAGGCAACGTCGACGCATACAGCGAGCTACCACTAGGGGGATGTGCGTAGACCTCGTCTTTGCCAACTTCAGGCTAGATCCGATTGAAGAACCATTGCCTCTGCAGTGCACGGACCACAAAGCAGTAATGAAGGGAAATGGAATCCTCAACACGACATAACATTTATGACCGTTAAACATTTTATATAACAGTACACACGCGTTGTCACTTATTTGCAGGCGCGAGTGGGCAATGTCACAGGAGATTCAGGGTTACCGAACGATCCCCAGTGCTTCGCCCACTCATCGTCATTCACTTCGTGGATATGCGTGGATTTTTTTTTCAGTGAAACACGCGGACAAATTCACTGATTGCCGTACAGGTGCGGCAGGATGCGTTCGGTGCCGGCATATCGGGGTGTTAGCCTTGCCCTGTGGTATCTTCAACAAATAAACGAACTGTGCGGCGGCTGACGTACACACATGATAACGGTTGCGTTGGTGCGTTCGATGTTTCTTGTCCTTATGAATTCACGCCGTGAAACAAAAGAATAAGAAATTTGTTTAACAGCCAAACAGCTCAAGGTGGCGGCGCCGACATGTCTTACGTAAAATAGTTTATAACGTTCTGTTCAGCTGCGGCCGCTTCCACGTAGGCAGACGGGCCGCTACATTGATCAGAGATTGCTAGAACCTAACAGATCTCTATCCGGAGGCTCACCATCTAAACTATCTTTACATTGCTGAGAGTGTAAGTGCACGCCGAAATTCGATGCATGCGCAGTTTAATTTCAGCATAGGAATGAAGAAACGCGTCTAATAATTGAGGCAATTGGCATATTGAGAATAACGGCAGCGCATGCGTAAAACATGACCCGCAATAGTAGAACCAGTGCTAGGCTCGCATTGTCGAATCCCCGTCTTGCTACATGAGCAGCGCTCTCTATCTGCAAGGAGTGCCGGTCTTGTTTGTTGCATTTGTTTCATCCCCGGAGAAAAGACATCCCGGCGAATTTCGAGTGGAACACCACTGCACTCTCGTGCTCTGCCCAGAGTGCAGGCTTCAGCAGGTTCATATGAACAATCTCATGAAATCGACATTGTTGACCAGAACCGGGGTCGGCTACCTGCGGTCGCGGGTCGCATGCGGCCATCAGGACAATGTTATGCGTTCTCCGGCACGACGTGAGAATTCTCCCCTCCCCTTGTCACTTCCTGTCTCGCGGCAGACATGACAGTTTTGACCTGAAGCAGGGTTCGACAGGAACAAAGAAAGATGGCACTTCCAGTTGGCTTGGTCCTCCATCCTCGTGTGCTTGAAAATTGCATCCTTGTGACATGCGCGTTGAAAATAAACATGATTTCCATCCCAGTTTTGCACATGATTATCAATTGTCAATTCGCCTTTGTTCTCTTTGCCTGCAACTCGCCCTCCTCCATCCGGCCCGCGGTGTCGGCTCATGCAATTCAGCCCTTCGCCTGTAAAGGTTGCCGACCCCTGTATAAGAAGGCTCAAATAGCTCGACGGCGTAGGACGAAGTTTGCTTGACCACGCGATACGGGCCGTGGTACTCAACCGTACGTATCCCTCAAATGACTGCGTGCAAGCATCTCGAAGATGCGCGCTTTCACGGTGCCGAGGCGAATTTTTAACTGCTATCACAATTAGAGCCGATCTCATTGCGCAGTTGCACAGTGTTCCTAAACGCTCTTCGCTCTTGCCGGTTCCGCTGCGGCGCTCGCCGCTAGCAGGCGACAGGGCACGGAAGGGTACACTTAAATGTGGTCGCCCTCCTGATTGGTCGAGGAGGCCTGCATCTTGAACAATGCTGCACGGAACTCATAAAACATTTTATAGGGAGTTTAGAATGCGTACGCAAAAGCTATGCGTTAGCTTTTGCTGCCAATGGAACGCATCGTATACGTTAACTGACGGAAATACCGAGCGACCGCAACGAGCGCTATCTTACGTACGCTACAGTTTTTAAGACTGCCTGACATCATATGCTCCATACGGGACTGGAGTGACCACAGACGACCGCGTTGAAAAAAGCGATTGAGCGCCCCCCCCCCCCCCCCCCTTTTTTTTTGCTTTCCGTCCAACCTAAGAAGGATTGAAGCTGTGGCTTTCGTGCTGCAAGGTTACAGACACCCATCGACGTAGCACCCATGACTTTGCAGAAACAGGTTACGCATGCTGCGTCATCGACCAGTGCCAGCACCCGGATACCGACATGAATCCAGAGGAAATCTTGACTAATGTTCTCGTGATGTAGACGGGAACGAAGGACGGATGCACCAGTTTTGCATCCCAAATCCTCCTGCCTTCAAAAGAGCCGCATGTCCTGGCATTTTAAGCAGCACGGGCCACGTTGAGGACTACGGAATTTTTACCTGAGACTCCAATTCCGGTAAGTGATGTTTTTTTTCCAGCGTTTAGAGGGTTATCGGAAGAACGGTGAGCTTCTATTGCACCATTTTTCAAGGGGCACACCGTATTACTGTTATGTCGGCTTAACCGAAAACTGCCAACGCTATTAGAAGGGTGCTCCGTTGCTGACCCGCAAATTACTGTTTTGATTTTGGCCTCGGCGGTCGCATTTCGCTGGAGATGAAATCATAGAGGCCCGTGCACGCTCGTAGCCAGGAATATTTTTCGGGGGGAGGGAGGGCCCACTTGCTGAAGGCCTTAAAAAACACCCATTTTCTCTCACAGCCATTAGGATTCAGCGAAAGGGGGGGGGCAGCCCCCCTCCTTTCCCACTGCCTACTTTTCTGGGCCGTTGTGTTGAGCTGTGGGAGGGCACGTTAAAGAACACCAGACGGTCGAAATTTGCGTCGCCCTCCTTTACGGCGTGCATGTAATCGTATCGTGGTTTTAGGACGCAAAACCCCAGGTAATAGCATTTTAGTTTAATAAAGAAATCACAAAATTTAGGCAGTGTTTCTTGTTTCCTTGCGCACTTCGATGGACGGAGCCGGTGAGCAGCAGATCCGTACACTCTAACAAAAAGTGTGTGTGCGACTCCTGTCGGGGATTCCTGACTTGCCACGTCTGTCACTCTCTTTAAAGTGGCACTGTGACTCTCTTGTGGGCCACGCGACTCTCCAAAGAGTGTATGATAATCTCCAGAGAGAATTGACGAGACCCTTTAAAGGAGGGCCATATATGAGGCAAGTAAAATGGTCAAAGACACATTTTGTTTTCTTAGAGTGTAACGGTAGCACACGCGCGTGATCATTGTGATATGAGCCGATTTGTGTTCGCCATGAGCCAACACCTTATAAATTAATTACTTTCACTTCGAGTCATATATTACGCAACAGGTGTTAGGTGACCGAAGCGAATCTCGTAGGTGGCCTGAGCATTTCGATGGACCGCAACATGCTAGATGCCGTGAGCTTAGATTTAATGCACGATGAAGAACATCACGATGTCGAACTGTCAACGCCCCTCCACTACAGCGTCACTCACAATCACCTCATGTTCTTGGGGCGTAAAACCACAGCAATTACTGTAAAAAGTCTCACCACCTCTCTGTAGCAGAGAAACCTGACTGGAAGTAACAGCTCTAAAAACACGGGGAAGGCAAGTGGACCAGATGCTTGCAAACTAAGAAATTAGGGCTCGATATTGCGAAATGCTGTCATTAGACTGTTAAATGTACGCCAACCCTTCGATATCTGCCATTGGCCGAGCTTTTCGACCCGGCAACATAGTTGCGCCGCTTGCGTTGAGTCGCGCAAAACTGGGGCAGAGCAGAGCTCGTCGGCCCTCGGCTAGTCCTGGCTTGACTAGGCACACATGAAATCACAAGCCCATACACGAAGTGTTTCACGTGATTACATTGTAAATCACGAGTCTTGGCTACGTGTCATTCGGGTTTTATTGGGAATCGCTTGAAGATCACAGCACCATTGACACGCCCACACACAAAGTGTTCACGTGATCACACTGTAATTCAACGAGTATTGTCTAGCATCGGGCGGGTCCATTGGGGATCGCTTGGCAGTCACAGCACCAAGTACCATAATGATCTCAATGAACTTAATTGGCCTCACTTGAATATTTCAGGATTTGTCACATATATCTTGAATCCCAAGTCAATCTAGGCTTAAATATTGTTGATTACTTTAATTAAATACATTTAATTCCATAGGCTTGGTCCCGATTAGCTTGCATCCCAAGTCCGCCTAAACCTAATAGCTAATAGCTTATTTTCCATTAGTTAGGCCCACTCTTAATTAGTGTTAATAAGACTAATCTTGGCACATATTACCGCGCTCGGCATGACTCTGCACAGGAAAATCCCAGCTCGGCTGAATTAAGATTTATTAAGCTGTGATTTCATTTGCTTAGTTATGTGAAACTAATTAGGTTTTACCATGCTCAACATAGCTTAATAAGGCTTGTCAACGGTTTTACTGCCCTAACTAGGTACAGCTATTCTTAATTTTGCTTGACGTGATCGCGCCGAAGCGACCACGACACGGTGTCTTCGCCGCAAACCGAACAAACGGCGGCCAGCGCACACCTGCTGTTAAAAGAAAGGGAATAAATGAACCCGTCTGGCTGCACTTTCGATTACTTCCGGTGTTGTCGTGCGCCGTTTTCTTATTCTGCAGCGTTAAACGAGTCCGTTGCCAACGAAACGGGAAATGACTAGCCATTTTAACGTTACAACTCGCCGGTCATATCTTCGTCGCCGACGCAACGGAGAACGGCGGCAGACCACGCCGAGAGGTGATGCTGTGTGTTCTGAACTCTTTTTCTTTTGTTTCTTTCCTCTCTTCTTGCACGATGCAACTCTTGACTTCGCGCGAGATTCAAAAGATAAAAGCCATGCGGCACGTGGTGGAAGACACGCGAACTAAACGCCGATGTCCGAGAACCACTGGATGTTTGTTGCAACCCCAGGTGGTCCAATTACTGTTGGGCCCACCACTTGCAGGGGTGCCTCACACTTTCATCACAGACTTTGGCAAACAAAACACTTCACAATTTATTCATTACCTTTACATCGAAAGGAATGGGTCATAACGTATACACCAGAATCTGTGGCGATTTGTTAGACTGTAAATATTACAAATGAGCGGAATGCTAATAACTATTGTGAAGCCGTTGCGCGGTAGACATCAGAGACAGCCTCGCGCTGGCGAATGGGTGTGACGACAGTTAGCCGCGATCGTTAAACTGGCTTAACTAGCAATGACG